>NW_027522833.1:37463-75310 GCF_052094955.1 Ictidomys tridecemlineatus | reverse complement strand
AGGATCCGAACAATGCTCTCTGTAATATCTTTCTGCACCACAGTCTGAAACCTCTCCTCTTTGCAACGATCCTTCTGACCCTCATAATCCAACCTCTGCTCTCCACAATGATCCTTCTGCACCCCAGTCTCCATCCTCTGCTCTCTGTAACAATCCTTCTGAACCTCAGTCTCCATTCTCTGCTATCTGTAACAATCCATTGGCACACCAGTCTCTAACCTGTTCTCTCTAACAGGTCTTCTGCACCACAGTCTCCAAACTCTGTTCTCTGTAACAGGCCTAATGCACCCCAGTCTCCAACCTCTTCTCTCTGCAGTGTTCTTTCTCCACCTCAGTCTCCAACCACTGCTCTGTGCAACAGTCCTTCTGCACCCCAGTCTCCAACCTCTGCTCTCTGCAACAGTCCTTCTGCACCCCAGTCTCCAACCTCTGCTCTCTGTAAGATCCTTCTTCACACCGGTCTCCAAACTTTGATCTCTATAACAGTCCTTCTGCACCTCAGTCTCCAAACTCTGCTCTCTGCTACGGTCCTTCTGCACCACAGTATCCAACCTCTGTTCTCTCAACAGTCCTTCTGCACCCCAGGCTCCAAACTCTGCTCTCTGTAACAGTTATTCTGTACCGTAGTCTCAAAACTCTGCTGTCTGTAACGTTCCATCTGCACCCCAGTCTCCAAATTCTACTTTCCATATCAGTTATTCTGCACCCCAGTCTCCAACCTCTGCTCTCTGTAACAGTCCTTCTGCACCTCACTCTCCAACCTCTGCTTTTTGCCACAGTTCTTCTGCACCCCAGTCTCCATCCTCTGCTCTCTGTAATATCCTTCTTCACCCCAATCTCAAAACTTTGCTCTCTATAACAGTCCTTCAGCACCTCAGTCTCCAATATCTGTTCTATGCAACATTCCTTCTGCACCCCAGTCTCCAACCTCTGTTCTCAGGAAAAGTCTTTCTACACCCCAGGCTCCAAACTCTGCTCTCTGTAACAGTCCTTCTGTACTGCAGTCTCCAACCTCTGCTGTCTCTAACGCTCCTTCTGCACCCGAGAATCCAAAATCTACTTTCTATATCAGTTATTCTACACCCCAGTCTCCAACCTCTGCTCTCTGCAACAGTCCTTCTACAAGCCAGTCTCCAAACTCTGCTCTCTGCAACGATCCTTCTGCACCCCAGTCTCCAACCTCTGCTCTGTGTTACAGTCCTTCGTCACCCCAGTCTCAAACCTCTGCTCTCTGCAACATTTCTTTTGCACCCCAGTCTCCAACCAGTGCTCTCTGCAACTGTCCTGCTGCACCCCAGTCTCCAACCTCTGCTCTCTATTACAGTCCTTCTGCACCTCAGTCTCCAACTTCTGCTCTATGCAACATTCCTTCTGCACCCCAGTCTCCAACCTCTGTTCTCAGCAAAAGTCTTTCTACTCCCCAAGCTCCAAACTCTGCTCTCTGTATAAGTCCTTCTGTACCGCAGTTTCCAACCTCTGCTGTCTCTAACGCTCTTTCTGCACCCAAGACTCCAAAATCTACTTTCTATATGAGTTATTCTGCACCCCAGTCTCCAACCTCTGCTCTCCGTAAAAGTCCTTCTGCACCTCAGTCTCGAAACTCTGCACTCTGCAACAGTCCTTCTGCACCCTAGTCTCCAAGCTCTTCTCTCTGCAACAGTTCTTCTACAACCCAGTCTCCAAACTCTGCTCTCTACAATGATCCTTCAGCACCCCAGTCTCTAAACTCTGCTCTCCGCTACAGTCCTTCTTCACCCCAGTCTCAAACCTCTGCTCTCTGCAACATTTCTTTTGCACCCCATTCTCCAACCAGTGCTCTCTGCAACTGTCCTGTTGCACCCCAGTCTCCAACCTCTGCTCTATGCAGAGATCCTTATGCATCTAAGTCTTCAACCTCTGCTCTTGCAACAGTCCTTCTGCACCCCAGTCTCCAAGCTCTGCTCTCTGTAACAGTCCTTCTGCACATCAGTGTTCAAACTCTGCTCTCTATAAAAATTTTTCTTCACCTCAGTCTCCAATCTCTGTTCTCTGTAACAGGCCTTCTGCACCCCAGTCTTCAAACTCTGCTCTCTGTAACGATCTTTCTGCACCTCAGTCTCCAAACTCTGCTCTCTGTAACAGACCTTCTGCACCCCTTTCTCCAACTTCTGCTTACTGTAACAGTTCTTCTGGTCAACAGTCTACAAACTCTGCTCTCTGTAATGCTCCTTCTGCATTCCAGTCACCTCCTCTGCTCTCTGTAACACTCCTTCTGAACCCCAGTCTCTATCCTCTGCTCTCTGTAAGAATCCTCTGCACCGCTGTCTCTAACCACTCCTCTCTGTAAGAGTTCTACTGCACCTCAGTTTCCAACCTCTGTTCTCGGTAATGAACCTTTAGCACCTCATTCTCCAACCGCTGCTCTCTGTAACAGGCCTTCTGAACCCCATTCTCCATCCTATGCTTTCTGGATCAGTCCTTTTGCAAACCAGTATCCTACCTCTGCTCTCTGTAACAATTTTTCTGCACCTGAGTCTCCAACCTCTGCTCTCTGAAACGGTCCGTCTGCACCCCAGTCTCCAAACTCTGTTCTCTGCATCAGTCCTTCTGCACCCCAGTATCCAACCTCTGCTCTCTGTAACAGTCCTTCTGTACCATAGTCTCAAAACTCTGCTCACGGTAACGGTCCTTCTGCATCCCAGTCTCCAACCTCTGCTCTCTGCAACAGTCCTTCTGCACCCAAGTCTCCAAACTCTGCTGCCTGCAAAAGTCCTTCTACACACCAGTCTCCAAACTCTGCTATCTGCAACAGTCCTTCTGCACCCCAGACTCCAACCTCTGCTCTCTGTAACAATCTTTCTGTACCTCAGTCTCCATCCTCTACTCTCCAGAACAGTTTTCCTGCATCTCAGTCTCCAACCTCTGCTCTCTGCAATAGTCCTTAAGCACCGCTGTCTCAAATACTGGTCCCTGCAACAGTCGTTCTACACCCCAGTCTCCAACCTCTGCTATCTGCAACAGTTCTTCTGCACCTTAGTCTCCAACCTCTGCTCTCTGCATCGAACCTTCTGCACCCCAGTCTCCAACATCTGCTCTCTGCAACAGTCCTTCTACACCTCAGTCTGAAAACTCTGCTCTCTGCAACGATCCTTCTTCACCTCAGTTCCCAAACTCTGATCTCTACAATGGTCCTTTTGCACCTCAGTCTGAAAACTTTGTTCTCTGCAAGGATCCTTCTGTACCCCAATCTCAAAACTGTGCTCTCTGTAACAGTCCTTCTGCACCCCAGTCTCCAACCTCTGCTCTCTGTAACAGGCCTTTTGCACCCCATTCTCCAAACTCTGCTTTCTGTAATAGTGCTTCTTCACCTCAGTTTACAAACTCTGCTCTCTGCAACAGTCTGTCTGCACCCTAGTCTCCAAAATCTGCTTACTGTATCACTCCATCTGCACCACAATTTCCAACATCTGCTCTCTGTAAGAGTCTTTCTGCACCTCAGTCTACAAACTCTGATCTCTGCAACAGTCCTTCTGCACCCAAATCTCCAACATCTGCTTTCTGCAACAGGCCTTCTGCACCAAATCTCCAACCTCTGCCTCTGAAACAGTCCCTCTGCAACCCAGTCTCCAACATCTGCTCTCTGTAACAATTTTTCTGCACCTCAGTCTTTAACCTCTGCTCTCTGCAACGGTCCTTCTACACCTCAGTCCTCCAAAAGCTACACTCTGTAAATGTACTTCTGAACCCCTTGTCAAAACTCTGCTGTTCATAACAGGCCTTCTGCACCCTGGTCTCCAACCTCTGTTCTTTATAACAATCTGTATGCACTCCAGTCTCAAAATTTTGCTCTCTACAACCATCCTTCTGCACCCCAGTGTCCAACCTCTGCTCTCAGTAACAGTCCTGCTGCACCTCGGTCTACAACCTCTGCTCTTTGTAAGATCCTTTTGCAACCTTGTCTGAAAACTCTGCTCTCTATAGGATTTCTTCTGCACCCCAGTCTCCAAACTATGCTCTCTGTAACAGGCATTTTGAACCCAAATCTCCCACCTCTACTCTCAGTAACAGTCCTTTTGCACCTCTGTCTCCAACCTCAGCTCTCTGCCTCGATCCTTCTGGACCTCAGTCTCCAAACTCTACTCTCTGTAACACTCATTCTGCACCCCAGTCTGAAACTTCTGCTGCCTGCAAAGATCCTTTTGTACCCCAGTCTCCAACCTCTGCTCTCTGTAACAGTGCTTGTAAACCCCAGTCTCCAAACTCTGCTCTCTGCAACAGTCCTTCTGCACACCAGGCTCTACCTACTATTCTTTGTAACAATTCTTCTTCACCTCAGTTACCAAACTCTGATCTCTGCAATGGTCCTTCTTCACCACAGTCTCCAAACGCTGCTCTCTGTGACAGGCCTTTTGCACCCAAATCTTCAACTTCTACTCTCTGTAACAGTCCTTTTGCAACTCAGTCTCAAACCTATGCTCTCTGCAACAGTCCTTTTGCACCTCAGTCTCCAAACTCAGCTCTCTGCATCGATCCTTCTGCACCTCAGTCTCAAAACTCTACTCTCTGTAACACTCCTTCCGCACCCTAATCTCAAATTTCTGCTGTCTGCAAAGATCCTTCTGAACACCAGTCTCCAACCTCTGCTCTCTAAAACAGTCCTATTGCAACTCAGTCTAAACACTCTGTTATCTACAACGATCCTTCTGCACCCCAGTCTTCAAACTCTGCCCTCTGTAATACTCCCGTTGCACCTCAGTCTCGAAACTCTGCTGTCTTTAAGATCTTTCTGCAACCAAGACTGCAAACTCTGCTCTCTGTAACAGTCGTTCTGCACCCCAGTCTCCAACCTCTGCTCTCTGCTATAGTGCTTATAAACCCCAGTCTCCAAACTCTGCTCTCTGCAACAGTCCTTCTGCACCCCAGGCTCCATCTTCTGTTCTCTGTAACAATCCTTCTTCAACTCAGTTACCAAACTCTGATCTCTGCAATGGTCCTTCTGCACCACAGTCTCCAACCTCTGCTCTCTGTAACAACCTTTCTGCACACCAGTCTCCAGACTCTACTCTCTACTACAATCCTTTTGCACACGAATGTCCAACCTCTGCTCTCTGCAAAAGTCTTTCTGCAACCCAGTCTCCAACATCTGCTCCCTGCAACAGTTCTTCTGCACCTCAATCTGACAACTCTGCTCTCTCCAACGATTCTTGTGCACCCCAGTCTCCAAACTCTGCTTTCTGTAATAGTCTTTCTGCACATCAGTCTCCAACCTCTGCTCTCTGTAAGATTCTTCTGCACCCCAGTTTCCAAACTCTGCTCTCTGTAATATTCCTTCTGCTCCCCAAACTCCAACATCTGCTCTCTGTAACAGTCCTTCTGCTCCGCAGTCTCCAAACTCTGCTCTCTGTAACAGTCCTTCTGTCCCGCAGACTCTAACCACTGCTACCTGTAAGGGTTTTTCTGCACCCCAGTCTAAAACGTCTGATCTCTGTAATAATCTTTCTGCACCCCAGTCTCCAACCTCTGCTCTCTGCAATGATCCTTTTGCACCCCAGTCTCCAACATGTGCTCTCTGCAAAAGTCCTTCTGCACCCCAGTCTTCAACATCTGCAGTCTGCAACAGTCTACCGGAAGCTCAGTGTGAAAACTCTGCTCTCTGCAACGATCCTTGTGCATCTCAGTCTCCCAAATCTGCTTTCTGTAACAGTCCTTCTGCACCTCAGTCTCCAAAATCTGCTCTCTGTAACAGTGCTTCTTAACCCCAGCCTCCAACCTCTATGCTCTGTAAGATCCTTTCGCACCCCAGTTTCCAAATCTGCTCTCTGTAACAATCCTTCTGCTCCCCAGAATCCAACCTCTGCTCTCTGTAATAGTCCTTCTGCTCCTCAGTCTCCAACCTCTGCTCTCTGTAACAGTTCTTTTGCTCCTTAGTCTCCAACTTCTGCTCTCTGTAACAGTCCTTCTGTACCGTAGTCCTAAACCTCTGCTGTCTGCAAGGATCCTTCTGCCCCCCAGTCTCCAACCTCTCCGTTCTGTATCATTCCTTCTTCACCACAGGTTCCAACCTCTTCTCTCTGTAACATTCTTTCTGCAGTTCTGTCTCCAACCTCTGCTCTCTGCAACAGTTCTTTTGCACCCCAGTCTCAAATTTATGCTCTCTGCAACAGTTCTACTGCACCC
This sequence comes from Ictidomys tridecemlineatus, assembly GCF_052094955.1. Taxonomy (NCBI): domain Eukaryota; kingdom Metazoa; phylum Chordata; class Mammalia; order Rodentia; family Sciuridae; genus Ictidomys; species Ictidomys tridecemlineatus. The sequence goes on along the minus strand of NW_027522833.1, from coordinate 69,154 downwards.
CAGACTCCAAGGTCTGCACTCTGTAACAGTCCTTCTCCACACCAGTCTCCAACCTCTGCTCTCTGTAACAGTCCTCCTGTAGTGCAGTCTCCAAAATCTTCTCTCTGTAACGCTCCTTCTGCTCCCCAGTGTTCAACCTCTTCTTTCTGTATCAGTCCTTCTGCACCCCAGTCTCAAACCTCATCTCTCTTTAAAAGTCCTTCTGAACCTCAGTCTCCAAACACTGCTCTCTGCAACAGTCCTTCTGCACCCAAGTCTCAAACCTCTGCTTTCTGGAACAGTCCTTCTACACCCCAGTCTGCAAACTCTGCTATCCCCAACAGTCCTTCTGCACCCCAGTCTTTAACCTCTGCTCTCTGTAACAATCGTTCTGCACCTCACTCTCCAAACACTGCTCTCTACAACGGTCCTTCTAAACCTCAGTCTCTAAACTCAACTCTCTGTAACAGTCCTTCTGCACCTCAGTCTCCAACATATTCTCTCTGTAAGATCCTTCTGCAACCCAGTCTGTAAACTCTGCCTTCTGCACACTTTCTCCAACCTCTGTACTCTGCAACAGTCCTTCTGCACGCCGGTCTCAAACCTCTGCTCGCTACACCGATCCTTCTGCACCCGTCTCCAACCTCTGCTCTCTGCAACAGTCCTTCTGCACCCCAGTCTCCAATATCTGCTCTCTGCAACAGTCCTTCTGCACCTCAGTCTGAAAACTCTGTTCTCTGCAACGATCATTCTGCACCCCAGTCTCCAACCTCTTCTCTCTATAACAGTCCTGCTGTACCACAGTCTCCAAAATCTTCTCTCTGTAAGATCTTTCTGCAACCTTGTCTCCAAACTCTGCTGTTTGTAACAGTCCTTCTGCACCCCAGTCTCCAACCTCTGCTCTGTGTAACAGGCCTTTTGCACTCCATTCTCCAAACTCTGCTGTCTGAACAGTCCTTCTGCACCGGAGACTCCATACTCTGCTTTCTGTATCAGTCCATCTGCACCCCAATCTCCAACCTCTGCTCTCTGTAAAAGTCCTTCTGCACCTCAGTCTACAAACTCTGCTCTCTGCAACACTCCGTCTGCAACCCAGTCTCCAATATCTACTCTCCGAAACAGTCCTTCAGCACCAATGTCTCCAAACTCTGCCTCTGTAACAGTCCTACTGAAAGGCAGTCTTCAACTTCTACTCTCTGCAACAGTGCTTCTGCACACAAATCTCAAACCTGTGATCTCCGCAACAGTTCTTGTACACCCCATGTCAAGCCTCTGCTATCTGCAGCAGTCCCTCTGCAACCCAGTCTCCAACCTCCGCTCTCTATAGCGATCATTCTGGACCTCATTCTCAAAACTCTACTCTTTGTAAAAGTAGTTCTGCACCCCCTCTCCAAACTCTGCTCTCTGTAACAGGCCTTCTACACCCTAGTCTCCGACCTCTTTTCTGTATAACAATCCTTCTGCACCGCAGTCTCCAACCTCTGCTCTCTACAACTATCCTTCTGCATTCCAGTCTCCAACTTCTGCTCTCTGCAACAGTCCTTCGGCACCCTAGTCTCCAACATGTGCTCTCTGCAATAGTCCTTCTGAACCTCAGTCTGAAAACTCTGTACTCTGCAACGATTCTTCTGCACCCTAGTCTTCAACCCCTGCTCTCTGTAACAGTCCTGCTGCAACTTGGTCTACAACCTCTGCTCTCTGTAAGATCCTTGAGCAACCTTGTCTAAAAACTCTGCTCTCTGTAACAGTTCTTCTGCACCCCAGTCTCCAACCTCGGCTCTCGGTAACAGTCCTTTTGCACCTCAGTCTCCAAACTCTGCTCTAAGCAACGATTCTTCTGCACCTCAGTCTCCAAACTCTACTCTCTGTAACAGTCCTTCTGCACCCCATTCTCAAACCTCTTCTGTCTGCAAAGATCCTTCTGCACCTCAGTCTCCAACCTCTGCTCTCTGTAACTGTCCTTATGCACCTCAGTCTTCAACCTCTGCTCTCTGCAAAAGTCCTTCTACAAGCCATTCTCTATCCTCTGTTCTCTGCAACAGTCCTTCTAAATCACAGTCTCCAACATCTGCTCTCTGCAACAGTCCTTCTGCACCCTAGTCTCCAACGTATGCTCTCTGTAACGGTCCTTCTGTACTGCAGACTCCAAACTCTGCTCTCTCTAGCGATCCTTCTGCACCCCAGTCTCCAACTTCTGCTCTCTGTATCAGTACTTCTGCACCCCAGTCTCCAAACTCTGCTCTTTGTAACATTCCTTCTGCACCTCAGTCTCCAACCTCTGTTCTTTCTGACAGTTCTTTTTCAACCCAGTCTCCCATCACTACTATCTGCAACAGTCCTTCTGCACCCCAGTCTGCAACATCAGCTCTTTGTAACAATCCTTCTGCACCTCAGTCTCCAACCTCTGCTCTGTGTAAGATCTTTCTGTAACCCAGTCTCAAAACTCTTCCCTCTGTAACAGTCCTTCTGCACCCTTTCTCCAAACTCTTCTCTCTGTAGCAGGCCTTCTGCACCCCAGTCTCCAACCTCTGTTATCTGTAACAGTCCTTCTGCACCCCAGTCTCAAACCTCTGCTCTCAACGAGGATCTTTCTTCACCCCAGTCTCCAACGTCTACTCTCTGCAACAGTCCTTCTGCACCCGTGTCTCCAAAAACTGCTCTGTGCAACAGTCCTTCTGCACCTCATTCTGAAAACTCTGTGCTCTGCAATGATCCTTCTGCACCCCATCTCCAAACTCTTCTCTCTGTAACAGTCCTGCTTCACCTCAGTCTTCAAACTCTTCTCTCTTTAAGATCCTTCTGCAACCCCGTCTCCAAACTCTGCTGTCTGTAACAGTCCTTCTGCACCCCAGTCTCCAATCTCTGCTCTCTGTAACAGGCCTTTTGAACCGTAATCTATAACCTCTACTCTCTGTAATATTTCTTCTGCACCCCAGTCTCCAACATATGATCTCTGAAACAGTCCTTCTTCACCTCAGTCTGAAAACTCTGCTCTCTGCAATGATCATTCTGCACCTCAGTTTTCAAACTCTGCTCTCTGTAACAGATCTTCTGCACTCCAGTCTCCAACCTTCTGCACTCCAATCTCCAAACTCTCTTTCCTGCAACGATCCTTCTTGACGCAAGTCTCCAACCTCTGCTCTCTGTAACAATCCTTCTGCACCACAGTCTCAAAAATCTGCTCTCTGTAAGATCCTTCTGCACTTCATTTTCCAATCTCTGCTCTCTGTAACATTCCTTCTCCACCCCAGTCTTCAACCTCTGCCTTCTGCAAGTGTCCTGTGGAACCCCAGTCTCCAACTTCTGTCCTCTGCAACAGTCCTTGTGGTCCCCAGTCTCCAAACTCTTCTCTCCATAACGGTCTTTCAGCACCCCAGTCTCCAAACTCTGCTTTCTGTATCAGTCCTTTTGAACCTCAGTCTCAAACCTCTGCTCTCTGTATCTATCATTCTGCACTCTCCAACCTGTGCTCTCTGTAATATTCCTTCTGCACCCCAGTCTCCAACCTCTGCTCTCTGTAACAGTTTTTCTATACCGCAGTCTCCAAAGTCTGGTCTCTGTAACGGTCCTTCTGCACCCCAATTTCCAGCCTCTGCTTTCTCTAACAGTCCTTCTGCACCTCAGTCTCCTAACTCTGTTTTCTGTAACAGTGATTCTACACCTCAGTCTGAAACCTTTACTCCCTGTAACAGTCCTACTGAACCTCAGTCTGAAAACTCTGCTCTCTTCATGATCCTTCTGCACCCCAGTCTCCAAACACTGCTCTCGGTAACAGTTCAACTGCACCTCAGTCTCCAACCTCTGCTCTCTGTAGGATCTTTCAGCAACCCAGTCAACAAATTCTGCTCTCTATAACTGTCCTTCTGCACCCCAGTCTCCAACCTTTACTCTCTGTAACAGGCCTTCTGCACTCCAGTCTCTAAACTATTCTCTTTGTACAAGGCCTTCTGATCCCAGTCTCCAACATCTGCTGTCTGCAATGATCCTTCTGCACCCCTGTCTCCAACCTCTGCTCTCTGCAATGATTCTACTGAACCTCAGTCTCAAACCTCTAATTATTGAAACTGTCCTTCTGCGCCTCAGCCTCCAAATTCTGCTCTCTGTAACAGTACTTCTGCACCCCAGTCTCCAACCTCTGCTCTATACAACAGTCCTTCTTCACCCAATTTACCAAAATCTGCTCTCTGCAACAGTCCTTCTGTGCCCAAGTCTCCAACATCTGCTTTCTAAACAGTTCTTCTGCACCTCTGACTCAAAACCCTGCTCTCTGCAACGACCCTTATGCTCCCCAGTCTCCAACCTCTTCTCTCTGTAACAGTCCTTCAGCACCTCAGTCTCCCAACTCTGCTCTCTGTAAGAGTCTTCTGCCACCCAGTCTTTAAACTCTGCACTCTGTAACAGTCCTTCTGCACAACAGTCTCCAACTTCTGCTGTTTGTAACAGACATTCTGCACCCCAGTCTTTAACCTCTTCTCTCTGCAACGATTCTTCTCCACCCCAGTCTCCAACATCTGATCTCTGCAACACTCCTTTTGAACCCCAGTCTCCAAACTTTGCTCTCTGTAAGATCCATCTGATCCCCAGTCTCCAAACTCTACTCTCTGTAACAGTCCTTCTGCTCCCCAGTCTTCAAACTCTGCTGTCTCTAACAGTCCTTCTGCACCTCAGTCTCCAGCCTCTGCTCTGTGTAACAGTACTTCTGAACCCCAGGTTCTAAACTCTGCTCTCTTGACGATCCTTGTGGAACCCAGTCTCTAATGTCTGCTCTTTGCAGCAGTCCTTCTGCACCACAGTCTCCAACCTCTGCTCTCTGTAAGATCTTTCTGCACTCCAGTTTCCAAACTCTGCTCTCTGTAACATTCCTTCTCCACCCCAGTCACCAACCTCTGTCCTCTGCAACAAATTTTCTGCTCCCCAAAATCCGAGATCTGCTCTCTGTAACAGTCCTTCTGTACCGCAGTCTCCAACCTCTGGTCTTTGTAACGATCCTTCTACACCCCAGTCTCCATTTCTGCTTTCTGTATCAGTCTGTCTGAACCCCAGTCTCCACCTCTGTTCTCTGTATCTATCCTTCTGCACCTTAGTCTCCAACCTGTGCTCTAGGTAAGAGTCCTTCTGCACTTCAGTCTCCAACCTCTGCTCTTGGTAACAGACCTATACCGCAGTCTCCAACCTCTGCTCTCTGTAATGGTCTTTCTGCAGCCCAGTTTCGAAACTCTGCTTTCTGTAACAGTCTTTCTTCACCTGAGTCTCCAAATTCTCCTCTCTGTAACAGTCCTTCTATACCTCAAACCCCAACTTCTGCTCTCTGTAACAGTCCACCTGCACCTCAGTCTCCAAACTCTGCTCTCTGTAAGATCCCTCAGCGACCTAGTCTCCAAATACTGCTCTGTATAACAGTCCTTCTGCACCCCAGTCTCCAACCTCTCCTCTCTGTAACTGGCCTTCTGCACGCCAGTCTCCAAACTCTGCTCTCTGCATTGATCCTACTGCACCCCAGTCTTCAAACTCTGATCTCTACAATAGTCCTTCTGCACCTCAGTCTCCAAATTCTGCTCTCTGTAATATCCTTCTGCATGCCTTTCTTCTAGCTCTGCTCTATGTAACAGGACTTCTACACCTCAGTCTCCAATCTCTGCTCTTTGCAACAGTCCTTCTGCACCACAGTCTCCAAACTCTGCTCTCTGTGAGATCCTTCTGCACCTCAGTCTCCAACCTTTTCTCCAGTTTCCAAATTCTTCTCTCTGTAACATTCCTTCTTAACCCCAGTATTTAACCTCTGCTTTCTGCAAGTGTTCTGCGGCACCCCAGTCTCCAAACTCTGTTCTCTGCAACAGTCCTTCTGCTTCCCAGTCTCCAACATCTGCTCTCTGTAACGGTCCTTTTTAACCCCAGTCTCAAACCTCTGCTATCTGTATCTATCCTTCTTCACCTCAGTCTCCAACCTGTTATCTCTGTAACATTACTTCTGCACCCAAGTCTCCAAAGTCTGTCCTCTCCAACAGTTTTTCTGCTCCTCAGAATCCGAGATCTGCTCTCTGTAACAGTCCTTCTGTACCGCAGTCTACAACCTCTGCTCTTTGTAACGATCCTAATACACCCCAGTCTCCATCTCTGCTTTCTGTATCAGTCTGTCTGAACCCCAGTCTCCAACCTCTGTTCTCTGTATCTATCCTTCTGCACCTTAGTCTCCAACCTGTGCTCTAGGTAAGAGTACTTCTGCACCCCAGTCTCCAACCTCTGCTCTCGGTAACAGAACTATACCGCAGTTTTCAAACTCTGCTCTCTGTAATGGTCCTTCTGCAGCCCAATTTCGAAACTCTGCTTTTTGTAACAGTCTTTCTAAACCTGAGTCTCCAAACTCTCCTCTCTGTAACAGTCCTTTTACACCTCAATCCCCAACCTCTGCTCTCTGTAATGAACCTTCAGCAACTCAGTCTCCAAACGCTGCACTCTGTAACAGGCCTTCTGAACCCCATTCTCCATCCTTTGCTTTCTGGAGCAGTCCTTTTGCAAAACAGTATCCTACCTCTGATCTCTGTAAAAATCCTTCTGCACCTGAGTCTTCAACCTCTGCTCTCTGAAACGGTCCGCCTGCACCCCAGTCTCCAAACTCTGTTCTCTACATCAGTCCTTCTGCACCCCAGTATACAACCTCTGCTCTCTGTAACAGTCCTTCTGTATCACAGTCTCAAACCTCTGCTGCCTGCAATAGTCCTTCTACACACCAGTCTCCAAACTCTGCATTCTGCAACAGTCCTTCTTCACCCCAGTCTCCAATCTCTGCACTCTGTAACAATCTTTCTGTACCTCAGTCTCCAGGCTCTACTCTCTATAAGAGTCCTTCTGCATCTCAGTCTCCCACCTCTGCTCTCTTCAACAGTCCATAAGCAGCGCTGTCTCAAATTCTGGTCCCTGCAACAGTCGTTCTACACCCCAGTCTCCAACCTGTGCTATCTGCAACAGTTCTTCTACACCTTAGTCTCCAAACTCTGCTCTCTGCAATGAATCTTCTGCACCCCAGTCTCCAACATCTGCTCTCTGCAACAGTCCTTCTGCACCTCAGTCTGAAAACTCTGCTCTCTGCAACGATCCTTCTTCACCTCAGTTCCCAAACTCTGATCTCTGCAATGGTCCTTCTGAACCCCAGTATTCAACCTCTGCTCTCTGTAACAATCCTTCTGCACCTGAGTCTCCAACATCTGCTCTCTGAAAAAGTCCTTCTGCCCCCCAGTTTCTAACATCTGCTCTCTGCAACAGTCCTTCTTCACCTCAGTCTGAAAACTCTGCTCTCTGAAACGATCCGTGTGCACCCCTGTCTCCAAACTCTGCACTCTGAAACAGTCTTTCTCCACCCCAGTCTCCAAAATCTTCTCTCTGTAACGGTCCTACTGCACCCCAGTCTCTAACCTCTGCTTTCTGTATCAGTCCATCTGCACCCCTGTCTCCAACCTCTGCTCTCTGTAAGTTCCTTCTGCCACCCAGTCGACAAACTCTGCTCTCTGTAACAGGCATTCTTCCCCCAGTCTCCAACCTCTGCTCTCTGTAAGAGTGCTTCTGCTCCCCAGTCTCCAACCTCTGTTCTGTGCAACAATCCTTCTTAAACCCAGTCTCCAACGTCTGCTCTCTGCAACAGTCCTTTTGCACCCCAGTCTCCAACATCTGCTCTCTGCTACAGTCCCTCTGAATCTCAGTTTGAAACCTCTGCTCTCTGCAACGATCCTTCTGCACCCCTGTCTCCAAAGTCTGCTGTTCGCAACAGTCCTTCTACACCCGAGTCCCCAACCCTAGTTCTCTGAAAGATCCTCCTGCACCACATTCTCCAACCTCTCCTCTCTGTATCAGTCCTTCTGCACCACAGTCTCCTCCTCTGCTTTCTGCATGGATCCTTCTGATTCTCAGTCTCCAAACTCTGCTCTCTGCAATGATCCCTCTGCACCCCAGTCTCCAACCTCTACTCTCTGTAAAAGTCCTTCTATACTGCAGTCTCCAACCTCTGCTCTCTGTAATGGTCCTTCTGCACCCGAGTCTCCAAACTCTGCTTTCTGTATCAGTCATTCTGCACCCAAGTCTCCAATATCTGCTCTGTGTAACTGTCGTTCTGCACCTTAGTCTACAACCTCTGCTGTCTCCTTCAATCTTTCTGCACCCCAATCTCCCACCTCTGCTCTCTGCAACTATTCTTCTACACCCCAGTCTCCAAACTCTGCTTTCTGTAATAGCTCTTCTGCATTTCAGTCTCCTACCTCTGCTCTCTGTAACAGTCTTTCTGCACCCCAGTATTCAATCACTACTCTCTGTAAGATCCTTCTGCACCCCAGTTTCCAAACTCTGCTCTCTGTAACATTCTTTCTCCACCCCAGTCTCCAAACTGTGCTCTCTGCAACTGTCCTTCTGCACGCCAGTCTCCAACCTGTGTTCTCTGGAACAGTCCTTCTGCACCCCAGTCTCCAGCCTCTGCTCTCTGTACCAGTTCTTGTGAACCTCAGTCTCCAACCTCTGCTCTCTGTAACAGTCCTTCTTCACCCCAGTCTCCAACATCTTCTCGCTGTTAAAGGCCTTCTGCACCCAAGTCTCCAAACTCTTCTCTCTGTAACAGGCCTTCTGCGTAACTGTCTCCAAAGTCTTCTCTCTGCAACGATCCTCTTCCAACCGAGTATCCAACCTCTGCTCTGTGAAACAGTTCGTGGGCACCACAGTCTCCAAACTCTGCTCTCTGTAAGATCTTTCTGCATCCCAGTCTCCAAACTCTGATCTGTGTAACAGGCCTTCTGCACCCCAGTCTCCAACCTCTGCTCTCTGAAAGAATCTTTCTGCACCTTAGTCTCCATGATCTGCTCTCTTCAACGGTCTTTCTGCACCACAGTCTCCAACCTCTGTTTTCTGCAACAGTCCTTCAGCAACTCAGTCTCCAAACTCTGCTCTCTGCAACATTCCTTCTGCACCCCAGTCTTTAACATCTGTTCACTGCAACAGTTCTTCTGCACCCCAGTCTCCAAAATCTACTCTCTGAAACAGTCCTTCTCCACCCCAGTCTCCAAATTCTGCAATCTGTAACAGTTCTTTTGTACTGCAGACTCCAACCTCTGCTCTCTGTAAGGGTCCATCTGCAACCCAGTCTCCAACCTCTGCTTTCTGTATCAGTCCTTCTGCACCCAGTCTCCAAACTCTACTCTCTCTAACAGTTCTTCTGCATCTCAGTCTCCTACCTATGCTCTCTGCAAAAGTCCTTCAGCACCCCAGTCTCTAAATTCTCGTCCGTGCAACAGTCCATCTACACCCCAGTCTCCAAACTCTGCTATCAGCAACAGTCCTTCTGCACCCCAGTCTCTAAACTATGCTCTCTGTAACAATCCTACTGCATCTCAGTCTACAACCTCTACTCTCTTTAAACAGTCTTTCTCCACCTCAGTCTCCAACGTCTGCTCTCTGTAAGATCCTTCTGCAACCCAGTCTCCAATCTCTGCCCCCTTTAACATTCCTTCTGCACCCCTTATCGAAACTCTCCTCTCCGTAACAGGCCTTCTACACCTTAGTCTCCAAAGTCTGTTTTCTATAACAATCCTTCTGCACCCCAGTATCTAAACTCTGCTCTCTACAACGATCCTTCAGCACCCCAGTCTCCACCCTTTGCACTCTGCAACAGTCCTTCTGTACCCCAGTCTCAAACATGTGCTCTCTGAAACAGTCCTTCTGCACCTCAGTCTTAAAACTCTCTTTTCTGCAACGATCCTTCTGCACCTCAGTCTCCAACCTCTACTCTCTGTAACAATCCTTCTGCAGCTCAGTCTCCAACATCTGCTCTCTGTACCAGTCCTGCTACACCATGGTCTACAATCTCTGCTCTTCATAAGATCCTTCTGCAACCTTGTCTAAAACTCTGCTCTCTGTAACAGTTATTCTGAACCCCAGTCTCAAAACTCTGCTCTCTGTTACAGACCTTTTGAACCCCAATCTCCAAACTCTACTCTCTGTAACAGTGTTTTGGCAACTCAGTCTCCAACCTCTGCTCTCTGCAATGGTCCTTCTGCACCTCAGTCTCCAGCTCTACTCTCTGTAAAAGTCCTTCTGTACCCCAGTCTCAAACCTCTGCTGTCTGTAACGATCCTTCTGCACCCCATTCTCCAACATCTACTCTCTGCAAAACTCTTTCTGCACCCCAGTCTCCAACCTCTGCTCTCTGCAACGATTCTCTGCACGCCAGTCTCCAACGTCTCCGGTCATCAAGAGTCCTTATGCATGCCTGTCTCCAACCTCTGTTTCTGTCAGAACCTTCTGCATGCCAGTTTAAAAACTCTGCTCTCTGTAACATTCCTACTACACCCCAGGCTCCAACCTAAGCATTCTGCACCGGTCCTGCTGCACCCCAGTCTCCAAACTCTGTTCTCTGCAGCAGTCCATCTGCTCCCCAGTCTCCAACCTCTGCTCTCTGTAACGGTCCTTCTGCACTCCAGTCTCAAAACTCTACTTTCTGTATCAGTCCTTCTGTAACACTGTTTCCAACCTCGGCTCTGTGTAACAGTCCTTCTGCACCACTGTCTCCAACCTCTGCTTTCTGCAACCTTACTTCTGCACCCCATTCTCTAACCTCTGCTCTCTGCAAAAGTCCTTCTGAAAAACAGACTCCAACATCTGCTCTCTGCAACAGTCATACTGTACCCAAGTCTTCAAACTCTGCTCTCTGTAACGGTCTTTCTGCACCCCAGTCTCCAACCTCTGCTTTCTGTATCAATAATTGCACCCCAGTCTCAAACCTTTGCTCTCTGTAACATTCTTTCTGCACCTCAGTCTCCAACCTCTGCTCTCTGTGACAGTTCTTCTGCACCCGAGTCTCTAACCTATGCTCTCTTCAAAATTTCTTCTCCACCCCAGTCTCTAACATCTGCACTCTGAAACAGGTCTTCTCCACCCCAGTCTCCAAAATCTGCATTCTAAAACAGTTCTTCTCCACCCCAGTCTCCAAACTCTGCTCTCTGTAACAGTGGTCCTGTATTACTGTCTCCAAACTTTCCTTTCTGTAATGGTCCGTTTGCACCCCAGTCTCCAACCTCTGCTTTCTGTATCAGTATTTCTGCACCCCAGTTTTTAACCTCTTCTCTTTGTTACAGTCCTTCTGCTGCTCAGTCTCTAAACTCATCTCTCTGCAACAGTCCTTCTGCACCTAAGTCTCCAACACCTGCTCCCAGAAACAGTCCTTCTAAACCCCAGTCACCAAACTCTGCTATCTGCAACAGTCTTTCTGCACCCCAGTCCCCAGGCTTTGCTATCTGTAACAATCCTTCTGCACCTCAGTCTCCAAACTCTGCTCTCTGCAATGGTCCTTCTACACCTTAGTCTGCAAACTCTACTTTCTGTAACATTCCTTCTGCACCTCAGTCTTCCACCTCTGATCTCTGTAAGATTCTTCTGCAACCCAGTCTCCAAACTCTGCCTTCTGCAAAGATCCTTCTGCACCCCAGTTTCCAAACTCTGCTCTCTGTAACAGTTCTGTTGCACCTCAGTCTTCAAACTCTTCTCTGTGTAATAAGCTTCTGCAATCGTGTCTCCAAACTATGCTCCTTGTAACAGTGCTTCTGCACCCCAGTCTCCAAACTCTGCTCTCAGCAACAGTCCTCTAAACCCCAGTTTCCAACCTCTCCTCTCTGCAACAGTCCTTCTGCACTACAGTCTCCAACATCTGTTCTCTGAAACAATCCTTCTTAACCTCAGTTCCCAAACTCTGATCTCTGCACTGGTCCTTTTGCACCCCAGTCTCAAACCTCTGCTCTCTTTCAAAATCCTTCTGAACCCCAGTCTCAAACCGTTGCTCTCTGCAACGATCCTTCTGCACCCAGTGTCCAATATCTGCTCTCTGCAACAGCCCTTCTTTACCTCAGTCTGAAAACTCTTCTCTCTGCAACAATCCTTGTGCACGCAAGTATCCAAATTCTGCTTTCTTTAACAGTAATTCTGCACCTCAGTCTCCAACCTCTGCTCTTTTTAACAGTCCTTCTGCACCCCCGTATCCAATCTCTGGTCTCTGTAAGATCCTTCTGCAGCCCAGTTTCCAAACTCTGTTCTCTGCAATGGTACTTTTTAACCCCTGTCTCCAACCTCTGCTCTCTGTAACAATCCTACTGTACCCCATTCTTCAACCTCTGCTCTCTGTAACAGTCCTTCTGCACCACAGTCTCCAACTTCTGCTCTCTGCAAAGTTCTTCTGCACCCCAGTCTCCAACATCTACTCTCGGAAACAGTCCTTCTCCTTCCCAGTCTCCAACCTCTGCTCTCTGTATCAGTTTTTCTGTACTGCAATATCCAACCTCTGCTCTCTATAATGGTCCTTCTACACCCCATTCTGAACTTCTGCTTTCTGTATCAGTCCGCCTGCACCCCAGTCTCCAAACACTGCTGTCTGTAACAGACATTTCCACCTCAGTCTTCAACTTCTACTCTTTGCAACAGTCCTTCTGCACCCCAGTCTCCAATCTCTTCTCTCAATAACAATCTTTCTGTACCTCAGTCTTCAACCTCTACTCTCTGTTACAGTCCTTCTGCATCTCCGTCTCCAAACTCTGCTCTCTGCACCAGTCCTTCTGCACCGTTGTCTCAAATTCTGGTCTCTGCAACAGTCCTTCTTCACCTCAGTTCCCAAACTCTGATCTCTGCAATGGTACTTTTTAACCCCTGTCTCCAACCTCTGCTCTCTGTAACAATCCTACTGTACCCCAGTCTACAACATTTGCTCTCTGCAACGAGCCATCTGCACCCCCAGTCTCCAACATCTGCTCTCTGTAACAATCCTTCTGCACCGCAGTCTGAAAACTCTGCTCTCTGCAAAGATCCTTGTGCATCCCAGTCTCTAAATTCTTCTTTTGGTAACAGTCCTTCTGCACCTCAGTCACCAATCTCTGCTCTCTGTAACAGTCCTTCTGCAACCGAGTCTCCAAACTCTGCTTTCTGTCACGGTCAATCTGCACCTCAGTCTCCAACCTCTGCTCTCTGCAACAATCCTTTTACACCCCAGTCTCCAAACTCTGGTCTTTGAAAAAGTCTTTCTGCACCCCAGTCTCCAACATCTGCTCATTGCAACAGTCATTCTGCACCTCAGTCTGAAAACTCTGCTCTCTGCAACGATCATTGTGCAACCCAGTCTCCAAACTCTACACTCTGAAACAGTCCTTCTCTACCCCAGTCTCCAACCTCTACTTTCTGTAACAGACCTCGTGTAGTACAGTCTCCAAAATCTGCTCTCTGTAACGGTCCTTCTGCACCCCAGTCTCCAAACTCTGCTTTCTGTATCAGTCTTTCTGCACCCCAGTCTCCAACCTGTGCTCTTTGTAACAGTCCTTCTTAACCTCAGTCTCCAAACTCTGCTCTCTGCCACAGTCCTCCTCCACCAAAGTCTCAAATATCTACTTCCTGCAACATTCCTTCTGCACTCAGTCTCTAACCTCTACTCTCTGTAAAAGTCCTTCTGCACCTCAGTATCCAACATTTTCTCTTTGTATAATTTTTTTGCAACCCAGTCTCCAAACTCTGCCCTCTCTAACAGTCCTTCTGCACCCCTTCTTAAAACTATGTTGTCTGTAACAGTCCTTTTGCACCCCAGTCTCAATACTCTGCTCTCTACAACCATCATTCTGCACCCCAGTCTCCATCCTCTGCTCTCTGCAAAAGTCCTTCTCGACCCCAGTCTCCAAACTCTGCTCTTTGTAACAGTCCTCCGATAGTGCAGTCTCCAAAATCTGCTCTCTGTAACTGTCCATCTGCACCCCAGTCTCCAACCTCTGCTCTTTGTAACAGTCCTTCTGCACCTCAGTCTTTAAACTCTTCTCTCTGGAACAGTCCTTCTGCACCTCAGTCTGAAAACTCTGTTCTCTGCAACGACCTTTTTGCACCCCAGTCTCCAACCTCTGCTCTCTGTAACAGTCCTATTTTACCTCAGTCTCAAAAATCTGCTCTCCGTAAGATCCTTCTGCAACCCTGTCTCCAAACCCTGCTTTCTGTAACAGTTTTTCTGCACCACAGTCTCCAACCTATGCTCTCTCTAACAGGCCTTTTGTACCTCATTCTCCAAGCTCTGCTCTCTATAACAGTTCTTCTGCACCTCAGTCTACAAACTTTGCTCTCTGCAACAGTCTTTCTGCTCCCCAGTCTCTAACATCTGCTCTCTGCAACAGTCCTTCTGTACCAAATCTCCAACATTTGCCTATTTAACAGTCCTACTTTAACGCAGTCTCCAAACTCTGCCCTCTGCAACAGTCCTTCTGCAACCAAATCTCCAACCTGTGCTCTCTATAGCAGTCCTTCTAAACCCCAGTGTCCAGCCTCTACTCTCTGCAACAGTCTCTCTGCAACCCAGTCTCCAAACTTTGCTCTCTGTAACAATCCTTCTGCACCTCTGTCTTCAACCTCTGCTCTCTTCAAAGGTCCTTCTACACCACAGTCTCCAAATACTACTCTCTGTAAATGTACTTCTGAACCTCTTCTACAAACACTGCTCTCCGTAATAGGTCTACTGCACCGCAGTCTCCAGCCTTTGTTCTTTATAACAATTCTTCTGCACCCCAGTCCACAAACTCTGCTCTTTGCAACAGTATTTCAGCACCCCAGTCTCCTAGATGTGCTCTCTGCAAAAGACCTTCTGCACCTCAATCTGAAAACTCTGTTCTCTACAATGATCCTTCTGCACCCCAGTCTCCAACCACTGCTCACTTTAACAGTCCTGAAGCACATTGGTCTACAACTCTGCTCTCTGTAAGATCCTTGTGCAACTTTGTCTAAAAATTCTGCTCTCTGTAGAAGTTCTTCTGCACCCCAGTCTCTAACCTCTGCTCTTTGCAACAATCTTTCTGCACCTCAGTCTCGAAACTCTGCTCTCTGTAACAGTTCTTCTGCACCCCAGTCTCAAACCTCTGCTGTCTGCAACTATCTTTCTGCACACCAGTTTCTAATGTCTACTCTATCCAACAGTCCTTCTGCACCCCAGTCTCCAAACTCTGCTCTCTGCAACAGTTATTCTGCACCTCAGTCTAAAATCGCTGTTCTCTGCAACGATCATTCTGCACCCCAGTCTCCAAACTCTGCTTTCTGTAATAGTCTTTTTGCACCTCAGCCTCGAAACTCTGCTCTCTGTAAGATCCTTCTGTAAACCTGTCTCCAAACTCTGCTCTGTGTAACAGTCCTTCTGCACCCCAGTCTCCAACCTCTGCTCTCTGCAACAGTCCTTCTAATCCCTAGTCTCCAATCTCTGCTTTCTGCAACAGTCCTTCTGCACCCCAGTCTCCAACTTCTATTCTTTTTAACAATCCTCCTTCACCTCAGTTACCAAACTCTGATCTCTACAATGGTCCTTCTGGACCACATTCTTCAACCTCTGCTCTCTGTAACAATCCCTCTGCACCCCAGTCTCAAAACTCTTTTCTCTACAACAATCGTTTTGAACCCCAGTTTCAAACCTCTGCTCTTTGTAAGAATACTTCTGATCCCCAGTCTAGAAAATCTGCTCCCTGTAATAGTCTTTCTGAACCTGAGTCTGACAACTTTACTCTCTTCAACGATTCTTGTGCACCCCAGTCTCCAAACTCTGCTTTCTGTAACAGTCTTTCTGCACCTCAGTCTCCAACCTCTGCTCTCTGCAAGTCCTTCTGCACCTCAGTCTAAAAATTCTGTTCTCTGAAATGATCCATTTGCACCCCAGTCTCCAAACTCTGCTCTCTGCAACAGTCCTTCTGCACCTCATTCTTCAACAACTGCTCTCTGCAACAGTCCTTCTGCACTCCAGTCTCCAAACTCTGCTCTCTAGAACAGTCATTCTATACACCAGTCTCTATAATCTACTCTCTGCAACAATCCTTCTGCACCCCAGTCTCCAAAATTTCCTCTCTGTAAGATCGTTCTGTTCCCCAGTCTCCAAATTCTGCTCTCAGAATCAGTCCTTCTGCACCCCAGTCTCCAACTTCTGCTCTCTGCAACATTTCTTCTTCACCCTGGTCTCAAAACTGTGCGCTCTAACTGTCCTTCTGCACCCCACTCTCCAACCTCTGCTCTGTGTAACAGTCTCTCTGTACCTCCATCTCCAACCTCTGCTCTCTGTAACTGTCCTCTTGCACCTCAGTGTCCAACCTCTGCTCTGTGTAAGATCCTTCGGAAACCCAGTCTCCAACCTCTGCTTTCTACAATGCTCCTTCTGCACCCAAGTCTCCAAACTCTGTTCTCTACAACACTTATTCTGCACCCCATATTCCAACCTCTTCTCTCTGCAACAGTCCTTCTGTACTGTAGTCTCAAACCTCTGCTCTCTGTAATGGTCCTTCTGCACCCCAGTATCCAAAATCTGCATTCTGTATCAGTCCTTCTTCACCTCAGACTCCAACCTCTGCTCTCTGCAAAAGTCCTGCTGCACCCCAATCTCCAACCTCTGCTCTCTGCAACAGTCCTTCTTCACCTCAGTTTCCAACATCTGCTCTCAGTAAGATGTTTTGCAACACAGTCTCTAACCTCTGCTCTCTGCATTTGTCCTTCTGCACCCCAGTCTCCAACCTCTGCTTTCTGTATCAGTTCTTCTGCACTCCAGTCTCCAACCTCTGCTCTCTGTAACAGTCCTTCTCCACTTCAGACTACAAACTCTGCTCTCTGCAACAGTCGTGTGGCACCTTAATCTCCAAATGCTACTCTCTGCAACAGTCTTTCTCCACCCCAGTCTCCAAAATCTGCTATCTACAGCAGTTCTTCTGAACCCCAGTCACCAATCTCTGCTTTCTGTATCAGTACTTCTGCACTCAAATCTCTAACCACTGCTCTCTGTAACAGTTTTTCTGCACCTCTGTCTCCAAATTCTGCTCTCAGCAACAGTACTTCTCCACCCCAATCTCTAACGTCTTCTCTCAGCAACAGTTCTTCTGCACCCCATTCTCCAACCCCTACTCTCTGCAACAGTCTTTCTGCACCCCAGTCTCCAACCTCCTCTATGCAACAGTCCTTCTGCACCACAGTCTTTAAGATCTGATCTCTGCAACAGTTCTTCACCACCCTAGTCTTCAACCTCTGCTCTCTGTAACAGTCCTTCTGTACTCCAGTTTCCAAACTCTTCTCTCTGTAACTGTCCTTCTGCACACCAGTCTCCAACCCCTGCTTTCTGTATAAGTCCTTCTGCACTTACTTCTCCAATGTCTGCTCTCTGTACAGTCCTTCTGCACCTGAGTCTCCAAATTCTGCTCTCTGAAACAGTCCTTCAGAACCCCAATCTCCAAACGCTGCTCTCTGAAACAGTCCTTCTACACCCAAGTTTCCAACCTCTGCACTCTGCAACAGTCCTTCTGCACCTCAGTCTCCAACCTCTGCTCTCTGCAATGGTCTTTCTACACCTCAGTCTTCAACATCTGCTCTCTGTAATAGTCCTTCTGCACCCCAGTCCCCAACCTTTGCTTTCTAGAACACTCTTTGTATACCCCAGTCTCCATAATCGACTCTCTGCAACGATCGTCCTGCACCTCAGTCTTCAACGTCTGCTCTCTGCAACAATCTTTTGCACCCCAATCTCTGAAATTTCCTCTGTGTAAGATCCTTCCGAATCCCAGTTTCCAAACTCTGCTCTCTGTAACATTCTTTCGGCACCCCAGTCTCCAAAGTTTGCTCTCTACAATGGTCTCTCTGCACCCCAGTCTTCAATCTTGTTCTCTACAACAGTTCTTCTGTACTGCAGTCTTCAACCTCTGTTCTCTGTAAGGGTCCTTCTGCACTCAAGTCTACAACCTCTGCTCTCTGTAACAGTCCTTCTGCACTTCACTCTGCAACCTCTGCTCTCTGCAACAGCCCTTCTGCACCCCAGTCTTCAAACTCTGCTCTCTGCAACAGTCATTCCTCACCCCAGTCTCTAAAATCTGCTCTCTGCAACGGTATTTTCCACCGAAGTCTCCAACCTCTGCTCTCTTTAATAGATCTTCTGCACCTCGAACTCCAACCTCTGCTCTCTGCAACTGTCCTTCTACACCTCAGGGTCCAAACTCTTCTCTCTGTGTGATCCTTATGAAACCCAGTCTCCAAACTATGCTTTTTGTAATGGTCCTTCTGCACCAGAGTCTTCCACCTCTTTTCTCTACAACACTTATTCTGCACCCCAGTCTCCAACCTCTGCTCTTTGTAACAGTCCTTCTGTAAATCAGTCTCCAACCTCCGTTCTTTTTAAGGGTCCATGTGCACACCATCTCAAAACTCTGCTTTCTGTATTAGTCCTTCTGAACCCCAGTTTCCAAACTCTGCTTTCTGTATCGGTCGTTCTGCATGCCAGGCTTCAACCTCTGCTCTCTGTTACAGTCCTCCTTCACCCCAGTCTCCAACCTCTGCTCTCTGCCACAGTCCTCTGCACCCAAGTCTACAAACACTGCACTCTGCAACAGTCGTTCTTCACCCCAGTTTCCAACCTCTGCTACTGCAACAGTCCTTCTGCACCCCAGTCTCCAATCTCTGCTCTATGTAACAGTCCTTCTGCACATCAGTCTCCAACCTTTGCTCTTTGTAAGAGGCCTTCTGCACACCAGTCTCCAACCTCTGCTCTCTGTAACAGGCCTTCTGCACCCAAGTATCAAAACTCTGCTCTCTTTAACAGCCCTTCTGCACCCCAGTCTCTAACCTCTGCTCTCAGTATAAGTCCTGCACCCCAGTCTCTAAACACTGCTCTCTGTAACAGTTTTTCTGCACCACAGTCTTCAACAACTTATTACTGCAACAGTCCTTCCACACCCCAGTCTCCAACCTCTGCTCTCTAGAACGGTCCTTCTATACTCTATAATCTACTCTGCAATGATCCTTCTGCACCCCAGTCTCAAAACTTTCCTCTCTGTAAGATCCTTACACCCCAGGTTCCAACATCTGCTCTCTACAACAGACCTTCTACACCTCTGTCTCTAAACTCCACTCTCTTAAACTGTCCTTCTGCACCTCAGTCTCCAACCTCTGCTCTCTATAACAGTCCTTCTGCACCCCAGTCTCCAACCTCTGCTCTCTGCCACAGTCCTCTGCACCCAAGTCTAAAAACACTGCACTCTGCAACAGTCCTTCTTCACCCCAGTTTCCAACCTCTGCTACTGTAACAGTTCTTCTGAACCCCAGTCTCCAATCTCTGCTCTCTGTAACAGTCCTTCTGCATATCAGTCTCCAACCAATGCTCTTTGTAAGAGGCCTTCTGCACCCCAGTCTCCAACCTCTGCTCTCTGTAACAGGCCTTTTGCACCCAAGTCTCAAAACTCTGCTCTCTTTAACAGCCCTTCTGCACCCCAGTCTCTAATCTCTGCTTTCAGTATCAGTCCTGTACCTCAGTCTCCAAACACTGCTCTCTGTATCAGTTTTTCTGCACCACGGTCTTCAACAACTGCTCTCTGCAACAGTCCTTCTGCACCCCAGTCGCCAACCTCTGCTCTCTAGAACGCTCCTTCTATACTCTATAATGTACTCTGTAACGATGCTTCTGCACCCCAGTCTCCAAACTTTTCTTTCTGTAAGATCCTTACACCCCAGGTTCCAGCATCTGCTCTCTACAACAGTCCTTCTACACCTCTGTCTCTAAACTCTACTCTCTGAAACTGTCCTTCTGCATCCCAGTCTCCAACCTCTGCTCTCTGTAACAGTCCTATTGCACCTCAGTCTCCAAACTTTGCTCTATATAAGATCCTTCTGCAACCCAGTATCCAAACTCTGGCCTCTGTAACAATCCTCTTGCTCACCAGTATCCAAACTCTGCTCTCTGTAACAGTCCTTCTGCACCTCACTCTGAAACCTCTGCTCTCTGCAACAGTCCTTCTGCACCCCAGTCTTCAACCTCTACTCTCTGCAACAGTCTTTCCTCACCCCAGTATCTGAAATCTGCTCTCTGCAACAGTACTTTTTCACCGAAGTCTCCAAACTCTGTTCTCTGTAACAGTCCTTCTGCACCTCAGACTCCAACCTCTGCTCTCTGCAACAGTCCTTCTGCGCCCCAATCTCGAACCTCTGTTCTCTGCAACAGTCCTTCTGGACCTCAGTGTCCAAACTCTGCTCTCTGTAAGATCCTTCTGAAACCCAGTCTACAACCTTTGCTTTCTGCAATGGTACTTGAGCACCAAACTCTCCAACCTCTGTTCTCTAAAACATTTATTCTGCACCCCAGTATCCAACCTCTACTCTCTTTAACAGTCCTTCTGTACCGCAGTCTCCAACCTCTGTTCTCTGTAAGGTTCCTTGTGCACCCAATCTCCAACCTCTGCTTTCTGTATCAATCCTTCTGCAACCCAGTCTTCAAACTCTGCTTTCTGTATCCAGTGTTCTGCACGCCAGGCTTCAACGTCTGCTCTCTGTAACAGTCCTTCTGCACCCCACTCTCCAAACTCTGTTCTCTAGAACAGTCCTTCTATACCCCAGTCTCCATAGTCTACTCTGTGTAACGATCTTTCTGCACCCCAGTCTCCAACGTCTTCTCTCTGCAAAATTCCTTCTACACCCCTGTCTCCAAACATTCCTCTCTGTAACATTCCTTCTACACCCCAGTATCCACGTTTGCTCTCTGCAATGGTCTCTCTGCAGCCCAGTCTCCAACCTTGTTCTCTACAACAGTTCTTTTGTACCGCAGTCTTCAAACTCTGTTCTCCATAAGGGTCCTTCTGCACCCCAGTCTCCAACCTCTGCTTTCTGTATCAGTCTTTCTTCACCACAGTCTCCAAACTCTGCTCTCTGTAACAGTCCTTCTGCACCTCACTCTGCAACCTCTTCTCTCTGCAACAGTCTTTCTGCAACCCAGTCGTCAACCTCTTCTCTCTGCAACAGTCCTTCCTCACTCCAGTCTCCAAAATATGCTCTCTGCAACAGTCCTTTTCCACCGCAGTCTCCAACCTCTGCTCTCTGTAACAGTCCTTCTATACTGCTGTCTCCAACCTCTGCTCTCTGTAATGGTTTTTCTGCACCCCAGTCTCCAAACTCTGCTTTCTTTATCAGTCCTTCTGTACCCCGGTCTCTAAACTCTGCTCTCTGTAACAGTCCTTCTGCACATCAGACTCCAACCTCTGCTCTCTGTAACAGTCTTTCTGTACCTCAGACTCCAAGCTCTGTTCTTTAGAACAGTCTTTCTATACCTTAGTCTCCATAATCTGCTCTCTGCAACGATCCTTCTGCACCCCAGTCTCCAACGTCTATTCTGCAACAGTCTTTCTGCAACCCAGTCTTCAAATTCTACTCTCTGTAAGATCATTCTGTACCCCAGTTTCCAACATCTGCTCTCTGTAACATTCCTTCTGCACCCCTGTCTCCAACCTCTGCTCTCTGCAATGGTCCCTCTGCACCCCAGTCTCCAACCTTGTTCTCAAAAACACTTCTTCAGTACCGCAATCTTCAACCTTTGTTCTCTGTAAGGGTCCTTCTTCACCCCAGTCTCCAACCTCTGCTTTCTGTATCAGTCCTTCTGCACAACAGACTCCAAACTCTGCTCTCATTAACAGTCCTTCTGCACCTCACTCTGCAATCTCTGCTCTCTGCAACAGTTCTTCTCCACCCCAGTCTCCAACATCTGCTCTTCGTAATAGTCCTTCTGTACTGCACTCTCCAACCACTGCTCTCTGCAATGGTCCCTCTGCACCCGAGTCTCCAACCTTGATCTCAACAACAGTTCTACTGTACTGCAGTCTTCAACCTCTGTTCTCTGTAAGGGTCCTTCTCCAACCCAGTTTCTAACCTCGTTTCTCTGTAACGGTCCTTCTGCACCTGAGTCTCCAAACTCTGCGTTATGTATCAGTAATTCTGCAACCCATTTACCAACCTCTGCTCGCTGTAACAGTCCTTCTGTACCTCAGACGCCAACCTCTGTTCTCTGCAACAGTCCTTCTGTGCCCCAATCTCCAACCTCTGCACTCTGCAACAGTCTTTATGCACCTCAGTGTCCAAACTCTGCTCTCTGTAAGATCCTTCTGAACCCCAGTCTACAAACTCTGCTTTCTGCAATGGTCCTTCTGCACCCCAGTCTTCAAATTCTGCTACAATAGTTATTCTGAACCCCAATCTAAAACCTCTGCTCTCTGTAACAGTCGTTCTGTACTGCAGTCTCCAAACTCTGTTCTCTGTAAGGGTCCTTCTGCACCACATTCTCCAACCTCTGTTTTCTGTATCATTCCTTAAGCACCACATTCTTGAAACTCTGCTGTCTGTTTCAGGCTTTCTACACCTCAGTCTGCAACCTCTGCTCACTGCAATAGTCCATATGCACCCCAGTCTCTGATTTCTCCTCTCTGCAACATTTCTTCTGCACCTCAGTCTCCAAAATCTGCTGTCTGAAAAGTCCTTCTCCAACCCTGTCTTCAAACTCTGCTCTCTGCAACAGTCCTTGTACACCCCAGTCTTCAACCTCTGCTTTCTGTATCATTTCTTCTGCACCAGAGTCTCCAAACTCTGCTCTCTGTAACAGTCCTTCTGCACCTCCCTCTGCAACTTCTGCTCTCTGCAACAATCCCTCTGCTCCCCAGTCTCCAACCTCTGCTCTCTGTAACAGTCGATCTACACCTCAGTCTGAAACCTCTTCTCTTTACGTGATCCATCTGAACCCCAGTCTCCAAACACTGCTCTCTGTAACAGTCCTGCTGCACCTCAGTCTCTAAACTCTGCTCTCTGTAAGATCTTTCTGCCACCCAGTCTCCTAACTTTGCTTTCTATAACAGTCCTTCTGCTCCCCAGTCTTCAACCTCTGCTCTATTTAACAGGCCTTCTGCACCGCAGTCTCCAAACTCTTGTCTCTGTAAGAGGCCTTCTGCACCCCAGTCTCGAAACTTTTCTCTCTGCAACAATCATTCAACACCTCAGTCTCCAACATCTGCTCTCTGTAAGATCCTTCTGCAACCCAGTCTCCAAACTCTGCCCTCTCTAACAGTCCTTCTGCACCCAACTCTCCTCTCTGTAACATGCTTTCTGCACCCCAGTCTCCAAAGTGTGCTCTCTATAACAAGATTTCTGCACCCCAGTCTCCAAACACTGCTCTCTGCAACAGTCTTTCTGTGCCCCAGTCTCCAACCTGTGCTCTCTGTAACAGTCCTTATGCACCGCAGTCTCCTAACTCTTCTCTCTGTAACGATCCTTCTGCAGCCCAGTCACCACCTCTGCTCTCTTCAATGATTCTTCTGCAACTCAGTATCCAACTTCTGCTCTCTTCAACGATCCTACTGAACCCCAGACTCCACCTCTGCTTTCTGTAACTGTTTTTTCTGCACCTCAATCTCCAACCTCTGCTCTCTGCAACCATCCTTCTGCACCCCTGTCTTCAACCTCTGCTCTCTGCAACAGTCCTTCTGCTCCCCAGTCTCCAACGTCTCCTCTCCTTAACATTCCTTCTGCACCCCAGTCTCCAACCTCTGTTCTCTGTAAGGTCCTTCTGCACCCCAGTTTTCAAACTCTGCTCTCTGTAACATTCTTCTCCAACCCAGTCTAAAACTTCTGCTTTCCTCAACGGTCCTGCTGCAACCCAGTCTACAACATCTGTTCCCTGCAAAAGTCCTTCTACTTTCCAATCTCAAACCTCTGCTCTCTGTAACATTTCTTCTGTACTGCAGTCTCCAACCTCTGCTCTCTCTAACGGTCCTTCTGCACCCGAGTCTCAAACTTCTGCTTTCTGTATAAGTCCTTCTGAACCACGGATTGCAAACTCTGCTTTCTGTAACAGTCCTTGTGCAACTTTGTCTCAAATCTCTGAACTCTGCAACCTTACTTCTGCACCCCATTCTCTTACCTCTGCTCTCTGTAACAGTCCTTCTGCAACCCATTGTCTAACCTCTGTTCTCTGCAACAGTCTTTCTGTACCTCAGTCTGAAAAATCTGCTCTATGCAACAATCCCTTCGAACCCCAGTCTCCAACCTCTACTCTCTGTAACAGTCTTTTTGTACCTCTGTCTCATACCTCTGCTCTCAGTAAGACCCTTCTGAAACCCAGTCTGAAAACTCTGCTCTCTGTAAAAGTCCTTCTGCACGCCAGTCTCCAAACTCTGCTCTCTACAACAGGCCTTCTGCACCCCAGTCTCCAACCTCTACTCTCTGCAATGATCTTTCTGCATCCCAGTCTCCTAACTCTTCTATCTAAAACAGTCCTTCTGCACCCCAGTCTCCTACCTCTGCTCTCTGTAATATCTTTCTGCACTCCAGTCTACAAGCCCTGCTCGCTGTAACAGTTCTTCTGGAACCTATCTCAAAACTCTGCTCCCTTCAAAGGTCCTTCTGCACCCCAGTCTCCAAACTCTGTTTTCTGCAACAGTCCTTCTACACGCCAGTCTCCAAATTCTGCTCTCTGTAACAGTCCTTCTGTACCAGAGTCTCCAACCTCTGCTCTCTGTAATGGTCATTTTGCCCCCCAGTCTCCAACATCTGCTTTCTATGTCAGTCCTTCTGCAACCCAGTATCCAACCTCTGCTCTCTGTAACAGTTCTTCTGCACCTCAGTCTCCAACCTCTGCTTTCAACAACAGTCTTTCTGAACCCCAGTCTCCAAACTCCGCTCTCTGCAACATTCCTTCTGCACCCCATTATCAAACCATTGCTCTCTGTAAAAGTCCTTCTGCACTTTAGTCTCCAACCTCTGCTTTCTGTAATGATCCTTCTGCACCTCAGTCTCGAACCTCCGCTCTCTGTAACAGTCCTTCTGCACCTCAGTCTCCAAACTCTTTTCTCTGTAAGATCTTTCTGAAACCCAGTCTCCAACGTCTCCTCTCTATAACAGTCCTTCTACAACCCAGTCTTTAACCTCTGTTCTCTGCAACAGTCTTCTGCAACTCAGTCTCCAACCTCTACTTTCTGCAACAGTCCTTCTGTAAATAATTCTCCAACCTCTGCTCTCCGCAACATTCCTTCTGCACCCAAGTCTCCAACCTGTGCTCTCTGTAAAAGTCCTCCTGCATCCCAGTCTCCAAACTCTTCTCTCTGCAACGATCCTTCTGCACCCCAGTCTCAAACCTCTGCTAGCTGCAACAGTCCTTGTGAACCCAAGTCTCCAACATCATCTTCTTACAACAGTTGTTCTGTAACGCAGTCTGAAAACTCTGCTCTCTGCAATAGGCCATCTGCACCCCAGTCTCCAACTTCTGCTCTCTGTAGCAGTCCTTCTGTACCTCAGTATCCAATCACTGCTCTATGCAACAGTCCTTCTGCACCCAAGTCTTAAACATCTGCTCTCTGAAACAGTCCTTCTACACCCCAGTCTCCAAACTCTGCTCTCTGCAATACTCCTTCTGCACTCCAGTCTCCCAACTCTGTGCTCTACAACAGTCCTTCTGCACCCCAGTCTCAAACCTCTGCTCTCTGCAACAGTCCTTCTGCACCCCAGTCTCCAAACTCTGCTATCTGCAATGATCCTTCTGGATCCCAGTCTCCAAACTCTGCTCTCTGTAACAAACTTTCTGCACAACAGTCTCCAAACTCTGCTCTCTGTAAGATCCTTCTGCACTCCAGTTTCCAAACTCTGCTCTCTGTAACATTCCTACTCCACCCCAATCTTTAACCTCTGCTTTCTGCAATTGTCCTGCGGCACCCCAAATTCCAAAATTTATCCTCTGCAACAGTCCTTCTGCTACCCAGTCTCCAACCTCTACTCTCCGTAACCATCCTTCAGCAACCCAGTCTCCAATCTCTGCTTTCTGTATCAGTCCTTCTGAACCTCAGTCTCAAACCTCTGCTCTTTGTATGTATCCATCTGCACCTCAGTCTCCAACCTGTGCTCTCTCTAACATTCTTTCTGCACCCCAATTTCCAACCTCTGCTTTCTGTAACACTCCTTCTGCACCTCAGTCTCCAACCTGTACTCTCTGTAAGATTCCTTTTGCACTCCAGTCTCCAAACTCTTCTCTATGTAACAGTTTTTCTATACCGCAGTCTACAAACTCTTGTCTCTGTAACGGTCCTTCTGCACCCCAATTTCCAACCTCTGCTTTCTGTAACAATCCTTCTGCACCTCAGTCTCCAAAGTCTGCTCTCTGTAACAGTCCTTCTGCACCCCAGTCTCCAACCACTGCTCTCTGTAACAGTCCACCTGCACCTCAGTCTCCAACCTCTCCTGTAACAGGCCTTCTGCACGTCAGTCTCCAAACTCTTCTCTCTGTAGCAGGCCTTCTGGACCCCAGTCTCCAAAATCTGCTCTGTGCAACGATCCTTCTCCACCCCAGTCTCCAACATCAGCTCTCTGCAATGATCCAACTTCACCCCACTCTCCAACCTCTGATCTCTACAACAATCTTTCTGCACCTCAGTCTTCTAATTCTCCTCTCTGTAAGATGCTTCTGCAAACCTGCATCCAATTTCTGCTATCTGTAACAGTAGTTCTGCACCCCAGTCTCCTACCTCTGCTCTCCTAAAAGTTCTTCTGCACCTCAGTCTCCCAAATCTGCTCTCTGTAAGATCCTTTTGCAACCAAGTCTTTAAACTCTGCACTCTGTAACACTCCTTCTGCACAACAGCCTCCAACCTCTTCTCTCTGCAAAGATTCTTCTCCAACCCAGTCTCCATCATCTGCTCTCTGCAACAGTACTTCCGCACCCTAGTCTCCAAACGCTGCTCTCTGTAACAGTCCTTTTTTCACCCCAGTCTCCAAACTCTGCACTCTTCAACGATCCTTCTGAAACCCAGTCTCAAACGTCTGTTTTCTGCAACAGTCCTTCTGCACCACAGTCCTCAATCTCTGCTCTCTGTAAGATCCTTCTGCACTCCAATTTCCAAACTCTGTTCTCTGTAACATTCCTTCTCCAATCCAGTCTCCAACTCTGTCCTCTTCAACAGTCCTTCTGCTCCCCAGTCTCTAAGATCTGCTCTCTGTAACAGTCCTTCTGTACCTTATTCTCCAACCTCTGCTCTTCTTAACGGTCCTTCTACACCCCAGTCTCCAACCTCTGCTGGCTGTATCAGTATTTCTGAACCCCAGTCTCCAACCTCTGTTCTCTGTATCTATCCTTCTGAAACTCAGTCTTCAACCTGTGCTCTATGTAAGAGTCCTTCTGCACCCCAGTCTCCAACATCTGCTCTCGATAACAATCCTATATCGCAGTCTGCAACCTCTGCTCTCCGTAAAAGTCTTTCTGCAACCCAATTTCCAAACTCTGCTTCCTGTAACAGTCCTTCTGCACCTGAGTTTCCAAGCTCTGCTCTCTATAACACTCCTTCTACACCTCAGTCTGCAACCTCTGTTCTCTCTAACAGTCTTTCTTCACCTCAGTCTGAAACCTCTGCTCTGTGCACGATCCTTTTGCACCCAGTCTTCAACCACTGCTCTCTGTAGCGGTCAAGCTACACCTCAGTCTCCAAACTCTGCTCTATGTAAGATCCTTCAGCAATCCAGTCTCCAAACACTGCTGTTTGTAACAGTCCTTCTGCACCCCAGTCCCCAACATCTCCTCTCTCTACCAGGACTTCTGCACGCCAGTCTCCAAACTCTGCTCTCTGCAACGATCCTTATGCACCCCAGTCTCCAACCTCTATTCTCTGAAACAGTTCATCTGCACCTCAGTCTCCAACATCTGCTCTCTTTAAATCCTTCTGCACCCCTGTCTCCAAGCTGTGCTCCTTGTAACGATCCTTCTGCACCCCAATCTCCAACCTCTGCTCTATGTAACAGGACTTTTGCACCTCAGTCTCCAATCTCTGCTCTCTTCAAAAGTCCTTCTGCACCCCAGTCTCCAAACTCTGCTCTCTACAAAAGTCCTTCTATACATCAGTCTTCAAACTCTGCTCTCTGTAACGGTCTGTCTGCACCCCAGTCTCCAACCTCTGCTCTCTGCAACAGTCTTCTGCACCCCAGTTTCCAAACTCTGCTCTATGTAACAAGACTTCTGCACCTCAGTCTGACACCTCTTCTCTCTGCACGGTCTTTCTGCTTCTCGGTCTCCAACCACTGCTCTCTGTAACAGTCCACCTGCACCTCAGTCTCCGCCCTTTTCTCTTTGTAAGATCCTTCAGCAACCCAGTCTCCAAATTCTGCTGTCTATAACAGTCCTTCTTCACCCCAGTCTCCAACCTCTCCTCTCTGTAACAGGCCTTCTGCACTCCAGTGTCCAAACTCTGCTCTCTTGCAGGCCTTCTGCACCCTAGTCTCCAAAATCTGCTCTCTACAACAGTCCATCTGCACCACAGTCTCCAAATTCTGCTCTCTGTAAGATGCTTCTGCACCCCTGTATCCAACCTCTGCTCTCTGCAACAGTCCTTCTGCACCCCAGTCTCCAACCTCTTCTCTCTTCAAGAGTTCTTCTGCACACTGGTTACCAACATCTGCTCTCTGCAACAGTCCTTCTGCACCCCAGTCTCCAAACTCTTCTCTCAGCAATGAACCTTCTGGACCCCAGTCTCCAAAGTCTGCTCTCTGCAAAAGTCCTTGTGCACCACAGTCTACAACATCTGTTCTCTGTAAGATACTTCTGCACTCCAGTTTCCAAACTCTGCTCTCTGTAACATTTCTTCTCCACCTCAGTCTCCAACCTCTACTTTTTTGAATCAGTTTTTCTGAACACAGTCTCCAACCTCTGCTCTTGGTATCTATCCTTCTGCACCTCAGTCTCCAACCTGTGCTTTCTGTAACAGTCCTTCTTCACCCCAGTCTCTAAAATCTGCTCTCTGTAACAGTCCTTCTGCACCCCAGTCTCTAAAATCTGCTCTCTGCAACAGTCCTTCTCCACCCCAGTCTCCAACATCTGCTCTCTGCAACAGTCCTTTTGCACCCCAGTCTCCAACCTCTGTTCTCTGTAAGATAATTTTGCACTCCAGTTTCCAAACTCTGCTCTCTGTAACAGTCCTTCTGCACCACAGTCTCCAACCTCTGTTCTCTGTAAGATACTTCTGCACACCAGTTTCCAAACTCTGGTCTCTGTAACATTTCTTCTCCACCCCAGTCTCCAACCTCTACTTTTTTGAATCAGTCCTTCTGAACCCAGTCTCCAACCTCTGCTCTTTGTATCTATCCTTCTTAAACTCAGTCTCCAACCTGTGCTTTCTGTGACAGTCCTTCTTAACCCCAGTCTCCAACCTCTGCTCTCTGTAACAGTCCTTCTATACCGCAGTTTTCAACCTCCGCAGTCTGTAAGGATTATTCTGCACCCCAATTTCATACCAATGCTTTCTGTAACAGTCCTTCTGCACGTCAGTCTCCAACATCTGCTCTCTGTAAGTTCCTTCAGAAAACCAGTCTCCAAACTCTGCTCTCTGTAACAGTCCTTCTGCACCCCAGTCTCCAACCTCTCCTCTCTGTAACAGGTCTTCTGCACGCCAGTCTCAAAACTCTGCTCTCTATAGCAGGCCTTCTGCACCCCAGTTTCCATCCTATGCTCTCTGCAACGATCCTTATGCACCCTAGTCTCGAACCTTTGCTCTCTGCAATGATCCTAATGCACCACAGTATCCAACCTCTGATCTCTGCAAAAGTCCTTCTGCACCTCAGTCTCCAAATTCTGCTCTCTGTAAGATCCTTCTCCACCGCTGTCTCCAAGCTCTGCTCTGTGTAACAGTCCTTCTGCACCCCAGTCTCCAACCTCTGCTCTCCGCAAGAGTCATTCTGCACCCCAGTCTCCAAACTATGCTCTCTGCAACAGTCCTTCCGCACCCTAGTTACCAACATCTGCTCTCTGCTACAGTACTTCTGCACCCCAGTCTTCAACCTCTGCTCTCTGTAACAGTCTTCCTGTACTGCAGTATCCAACCTCTGCTCTCTGTAACGGTCTTTTTGCACCCCAGACTCCAATCTCTGCTTTCTGTATCAGTCCTTCTGTACCCCAGTCTCCAAACTCTGCTCTCTGTAAGAGTCCTTCTGCATCTCAGTCTCCAACCTCTGATCTCTGCAGAGTCCTTCTGCAACTCAGTCTCCAAATTCTGCTCTCTGTAAGATCCTTCTGCACACCTGTATTTAACCTCTGCTCTCCTAAACTGTCCTTCTGCACTCGATTCTCCAAACTCTGCTCTCTGTAACAGGACTGCCGAACCTCAGTCTCCAACCTCTGCTTTCTACAACAGTTCTTCTGGACCCTAGTTACCAACATCTTCTGTCTGCAACAGTCCTTCTGCACTCCAGTCTCCAATATCTGCTCTCTGCCACAGTCATTCTGAACCTCAGTCTGAAAACTCTGCTCTCTGCAACGACCCTTAAGCACCCCAGTTTCCTACATCTGCTCTCTGAAACTGTCCTTCTGCACCTCAGTCTCCCAATTCTGCCCTCTGTTTCATCCTTCTGCAACCCAGTCTTTAAACTCGGCACTCTTTAACAGTCCTTCTGCACAACAGGCTCCAACCTCTGCTCACTTTAACAAAACTTCTGCAATCTAGTCTCCAAACTCTGCTCTGTGTAACAGGCCTTTTGCACCCAAGTCTCAAACCTCTTCTCTCTGCAACAATTCTTCTCCAACTCAGTCTCCAACTTCTGTTCTCTGCAACAGTCCTTCTGCACCCCAGTCTCCAAATTCTGCTCTCTGTAAGAGTCTTTCTGCACCCCAGTCTTCAAACTCTGCTTTCTTTAACAGTCCTTCTACAACTTATTTTCCAACCTCTTCTCTCTGCAACAGTCTTTCTTCTCCCCAGTCTCTGAGATCTTCTCTCTATAACAGTCCTTCTATACCGCAGTGTCCAACCAGTCCTCTCAGTTTCGGTTCTTCTACACTTCAGTCTCATAACTCTGCTTTCTGTATCAGCCTGTCTGAACCCCAGTATCCATCCTCTGTTCTCTGTATCCATCCTTCTGCACCTCAGTCTCCAACTTGTTCTCTCTGTAAGTGTCCTTCTTCATCCCAGTCGCCAACCTCTGCTCTCGGTAACAGTCCTAAACCGCAGTCTCCAAACTCTGCTCTCTTTAACGGTACTTCTGCACCCCAATTTCCAATTTCTGCTTCCTGTAACAGTCCTTATGCACGTCAGTCTAAAAACTATGCTCTCTGCAACAGTCATTCTATGCCCCACTCTCCAACATCTGGTCTCTGCAACAGTCCTTATGCACTACAGTCTGAAAACTTTGCTGTCTGCAACGAATCTCCTGCACCCCAATCTCCTACCTCAGGTGTCTGTTAAAATTCTTCTGCACCTGAGTCTCCAACTTCTGCTCTCTGTAAGATCAATCTCAACTCGAGTCTCTTACCTCTGCTCTCTGTAACAATTCTTCTACACCTCAGTCTCCAACCTCTGCTCTCTGCAACAGTTCTTCTGCACCCCAGTCTCCAACATCTGCTCTCTGTAACAGTCTTTCTGCACCTCAGTCTCCAAACTCTGCTCTATGCAACAACCTTCTGCACCCCAGTCTCTAAACTCTGCTTTCTGTGTAAGTCCTTCTTAACCAGGGTTTCCAACGTCTGCTCTCTGTAACAGTCCTTCTGCACGTCTGTCTCCAATCTCTCAACTCTGCAACCTTATTTGTGCACCCCATTCCCTAACATCTGCTCTCTGTAACAGTCCTTCTCCACCCCATTCTCTAACCTCTAGTCTCTGCAACAGTCCTTCTGTAACACAGTCTCCAACCTCTGCTCTCTGTAACGGTCCTTCTGCACCCTAGTCTCAACCTCTGCTTTCTGTATCAGTAATTCTGCACCCCAGTCTCCAAACATTGCTCTCTGTAACATTCTTTCTGCACCTCAGTATCCAACGTCTTCTCTCTGCGACAGTTCTTCTGCACCCCAGTTTACAAACTCTGCTCTCTGCAACAGTTCTTCTGAACCCCAGTCTCCAACATTGGCACTCTGAAACAATTCGTCTATAATCCATTCTCCAACCTCTGCTCTCTGTAAC
>NW_027522833.1:0-37263 GCF_052094955.1 Ictidomys tridecemlineatus | reverse complement strand
GACTGTTACAGAGAGTAGATGTTGGAGGGGGACTGAGGCACAGAAAGATTGTTACAGAGAGCAGAGTTTGGAGACTGGGGTGCAGAAGGACTGTTTCAGATACCAGAGGATGGAGACTGTTATGTACAAAAACTGTTGCAGAAACCAGAAGTTGGAATCTGGGTTGCTGAAAGACTGTTGCAGAGAGCAGATATAGGAGACTGAGATGCAGAAGGATTGATACAAAGAGCAGAGGTTTGCGACTGAGGTGCAGAAGGACTGATACAGAGAGCAGAGTTTCGAGACTGGGGTGCAGAAGGCCTGTTACAGAGAGCAGAGGTTGGAGACTGGGGTGCAGAAGGGCTCTTAGAGAGAACAGAGTTTGGAGACTGGGTTGCAGAAGGACTGTTACGAAGAGCAGAGATTGGAGACTAGGGTGCTGAAGGATCGTTGGAGACAGAAGAGTTTCCGGAATGAGGTGCAGAAGGACTGTTGCAGAGATCAGATGTTGGAGACTTGGGTGCAGAAGGACTGTTGCAGAGACCAGATGTTGGATAATGGGATGGAGAAGGATCGTTGCAGAGAGAAGAGGTTGGACACTGGGGTGCAGAAGGACTGTTACACAGAGCAGAAGTTGGAGACTGAGGTACAGAAGAACTGTTACAGAAAGCAGAGGTTGGAGATTGGTTTGCACAAGGACCATTGCAGCGAGCAGAGGTTGGAGACTGGGGTGCAGAGGGATCTTTGCAGAGAGCAGAGGTTGGAGACTGGGGTGCAGAAGGACTGTTGCAGAGTGCAGAGTTTGGAGATTGGGGCAAATTAGGACTGTTGCTTAGAACAGAGGTTGGAGTCTTCAGTACAGAAGGACTGTTACAGAGAGCAAAGGTTGGAGACTGGGGTGCAGAATGACTGACACATAACACAGAGTTTGGAGACTCGGGTTCAGAAGGACCCTTACAGAGAACAGAGGTTGAATACTGCAGTACAGAAGAAGTATTTTTGAGAACAAGGTTGGAGATTGGGGTGCAGAGGGACCATTGAAGAGAGCAGAGGTTGGAGACTGGGGTGCAGATGGAATGTTACAGAGAGCAGATGTTGGAAACTGGGGCACAGAATGATCTTACAAAGAGCAGAATTTGGAGACTGGGTTGCAGAAAGACTGTTGCAGAATAGACGTTGGAGACTGGGGTGCAGAAGGATCGTTGCAGAGAGCAGATTATGGAGACTGGGGTATAGAAGGACTGTTCCAGAGAGCAGAGTTTGGAGACTGGGGTGCAGAAGGACTGTTGCAGAGAGCAGTTGTTGAAGACTGAGGTGCAGAAGGACTGTTTCAGAGAGCAGAGTTTGGAGACTGTAGTGCAGAAGGACTGATACAGAAAGGAGAGGTTGGAGACTGAGGTAAAGAAGGACCCTTACAGAGAACAGAGAATGAAGACTGTGGTAGAGAAGAACTGTTTTAGAGAACAGAGTTTGGAGACTGGGGTGCAGAAGGACTGTTGCACATTGCAGAGGTTAGAGATTTGGGTGTAGAATGCCTGTTAAAGAGAGAAAAGGTTGTAGACCTGGGTGCACAAGGACTGTTACAGTGAACAGAGTTTGGAGACTGGGTAGTAGAAGGATCTTACAGAGAGCAGAGTTTTGAAACTGACGTGCAGAAGGAGTGTTACATAGAACAGTGTTTGGAGACTGGGGTGCAGAAGGATCGTTGCAGAGAGCAGAGTATTCAGACTGAGGTTCAGAAGTACTATTGCAGACAGCTGATGTTCGAGACTGGGGTGCAGAAAGACTGTTGCAGAGAGAAGAGTTTGGAGACTTGGGTGCAGAATGATCGTTCCAGAGAGCAGAGATTGTAGACTGGGGTGCAGAATGCCTGTTACAGATTGCATAATTTGGAGAAGGGTGCAGTAGGACTGTTACAGAGAGCAGAGTTTGGGATTGGGTTTCAGAAGAATCTTACAAACAGCAGAGGTTGGAGTCTGAGGTGCAAAAAGACTGTTACAGAGAGTAAAGGTTGGAGACTGAGGTGCAGAAAGACCAATGCAGAAAGCAGAGTTTGGACACAGAGGTACAGAAGGACTGTTGAAGAGCAGAAGTTGGAGACTTGAGTGCAGAAGGCCTGATACAGAAAGCAGAGGTTAGAGTCTGGGGTGCAAGAGGAGAGTTACCGAGAGCAGAGGTTGGAGACTGAAGTACAGAAGTACTGCTACACAGAGAAGAGGTTGGAGAGTGGGGCGCAGAAGGACAGTTACAAAGAGCACAGTTTTAAAACTGGGGTGAAAAAGATATGTTGCAGAGAGCAGAGGTTGGAGACTGGGGTGCAGAAGGACTCTTCCAGAGAGCAGATTTTAGAGACTGGGGTGCAGAGGGACCATTACAGAGAACAGAGGTTTGATACTTCGGTACAGGAGGATTGTTACATAGAGCAGAAGTTTGAGACTGGGGTGCAGAATAACTGTTGTAGAGAACAGAGTTTAGAGAGTGGGGTGCAGATGGATCATTGCAGATAGCAGAGGTTGGAGACTGGGTTACAGAAGGATTATACAGAGAGCAGAGTTTGGACACTGAGGTTCAGAAGGACTGTTGCAGAGAGCAGAGGTTGGAGATTGGGGTGCAGTAGGACTGTTACAGAGTTTAGAGTTTGGAGTCTGAAGTGCAGAAGGACTGTTAAAGAGAGCAGAGTTTAGAGACCGGGGTGCAGAAGGACTGATACAGAAAGCAGAGTTTGGAGACTGGGGTTCAGAAAACTGTTACAGAGTGCAGAGGTTAGAGACTGAAGTACAGAGGGACGGTTACAGAGAGGTTGGAAACTTGGGTGGAAAAAGACTGTTGTAGA
Source organism: Ictidomys tridecemlineatus (assembly GCF_052094955.1). Taxonomy (NCBI): domain Eukaryota; kingdom Metazoa; phylum Chordata; class Mammalia; order Rodentia; family Sciuridae; genus Ictidomys; species Ictidomys tridecemlineatus. The sequence continues at coordinate 34,451 of NW_027522833.1, read as the reverse complement.
GAGCAGATTTTGAAGACTGGGGTGCAGACGGACTGTTGCAGAGAGCAGAGGTTGAAGAGTGAGGTGCAGAATGACTGTTACAGAGAGCAGAGTTTGGAGACTGTGGTGCAAAAGGACTGATACAGAAAGCAGAGGTTGGAGAATGGGGTGCAGAAGGAACCTTACAGAGAACAGAGTTTGAAGACTGTGGTACAGAAGAACTGATGTAGAGAACAAGGTTGGAGACTGGGGTGCAGAGGGACCACTGCAGAGTGTTGACGTTGGAGACTGGGGTGCCAAAGGATTTTTGCAGAGAGCAGACGTTAGAGACTGGGGTGCAGAAGGATTTCACAGTGAGCAAAGTTTGGAGACTGAGGTGCAGAAGGACTGTTGCAGAGAGCAGAGGCTGGAGACTTGGGTGCTAAAGGACTGTGCAGAGTGAAATGTTTGGAGACTGGGGTGCAGAAGGACTGTTGTAGAGAGTAGAAGTTGGAGATTGGGGTGCAGAAGGACTGTTACAGAGAGCAGAAGTAGAAGCATGGGGTGCAGAATGACGGATACAGAAAGCCGAGTTGGGAGACTGTGGTGCAGAAGGACCGTTACAGAGAATAGAGTTTGGAGACTGCGGAGTAGAATGACTGTTACAGAGAGCAGATGTTGGAGACAGGTGTGCAGAATTATATTACAGAGAGCAGAGGTTGGAGACTGCGGTGCAATAGGACTGTTGAAGAGAGCAGAGGTTGGAGACTGTGGTGCAGAAAGATCGTTGCAGAGAGAGAAGAGGTTGGAAACTGAGGTGCAGGAGGCCTGTTACAAGAGAGCAGAGCTTGGAGACTGGGGTGCAGAAGGCCTGTAACATAGAGCAGAGTTGGGAGACTGGGTGGCAGAAGGATCTTACAGAGAGCAGAGGTTGTTGACTGAGGTGCCAAACGACTGTTAAAGAGAGCAGAGTTTGGAGACTGGGGTCCAGAAAGATCATTGCACAGAGCAGAGTTTTCAGAATGATGTTTAGAAGGACTGTTGCAGAGAACAGAGGTTGGAGACTTGGGTGCAAAAGAATCGTTACAGAGAGCAGAGAGTGGAGACTGGGGGTGCCAAAGGACTGTTTCAGAAAGCAGAGGTTGGAGACTTGGGTTCAGAAGGACTGTTACAGAGAGCAGAGTTTGGAGACTTGGTTCAGAATTACTGTTACAGAAAGCAGAGTTTAGAGACTGGTTTACAGAAGGATATTACAGAGAGCAGAGTTTGGAGACGGAGGTGCAGAAGGACTGTTACAGAGAGTAGATGTTGAAGACTGTGGTGCAGTAAGACTTTTGCAGAGAGCAGAGGTTGGAGACTGAGGTGCAGAAGCACTGTTGATGAGTGCAGAGGTTGGAGACTTGGGTGTAGAAGGACTGTTACAGAGAGCAGATGTTAGATACTTGAGTGCAGAAGGACTTATACAGAGAACAGAGTTTGCAGGCTGGGGTGCAGAAGACTGTTGAAGAGAGTAGAGGTTTGAGACTGGGGTGCAGAAGGACTATTGCACAGAGAAGACGTTTGAGACTGGTGTGCAGATGGACAGTTGCAGAGAGTAGAGGTTTGAGATTGGGGTGCAGAAGGACTGTTGCAGAGACCAGAGTTTGGAGACTGGGGTGGAGAAGGACTGTTGCAGAGAGTAGAGACTGGAGATTGGGGTGCCAAAGGACTGATGCAGAGAGCAGAGTTTGGAGACTGAAGTGCAGAAGGACTGTTACAAAAAGAAGTGGTTGGAGACTGGGGTGGAGAAGGAATGTTGTAGAGAGCAGATGTTTGCGACTGGGGTGCAGAAGGACTCTTGCAGAGAGCAGTGTTTGGAGACTGGGGTGCATAGGACTATTGCACTGAGCACAGGTTGCAGACTGAGGTACAGAAGGACTGTTAAGAGAGCAGAGTTTGGAGACTGTGGTGCAGAAGGTCTGATACAGAAAGCAGAGGTTGGAAACTGGGGTGAAGAAGGACCCTTAAAGAAAGCAGAATTTGGAGACTACGGAACAGAAGGACTGTTACAGAGAGCAAAGTATGGAGACTGGGGTGCAGAAGAAGTGTTGAAGAGAACAGAAGTTGAAGAATTTGGTGCAGAAGGATTGTTGCAGAGACCAGAGTTTGGAGACTGTGGTGCAAAACACTGATACAGAAATCAGATTTTAGAGACTGGGGTGCAGAAGGCCTGATACAGAAAGCAGAGTTTGGAGACTGTGGTGTAGAAGGACTGTTACAGAGAGCATAGTTTGAATAGTGAGTTGGAGAAGGATGTTACAGAGAGCAGAAGTTGGAGACTGAGGTGCAGAAGGATTGTTACAGCGAGCCTAGTTTGGAGGATGGGGTGCAGAAGGTCTGATACAGACGGCAGAGGTTGGATACTCGGGTGCAGAAGGACCCTCACAGAGAGCAGAGGTTGGAGACTGAGGTGCAGAAGGACTGTTGCAGATAGCAGAGTTTGCAGACTGAGTTGCAGAAGGACTGTTACAGCAGGCAGAGTTTCGAGACTTTGGTGGAAAACGACTGATACAGAAAGCAGAGGTTGGATACTAGGGTGCATAAAGACCCTTACGGAGAACAGAGGTTGGAGACTGCGGTACAGATGGACTGTTACAGAGAGCAGAGGTTAGAGACTGGGGTGCAGAAGAACTTTTATAGAGAACACAGGTTGGAACTGGGTTGCAGGAGGATCGTTTGGGCGAGAAGACTATGGAGACAGTGGTGTAGAAGGACTGTTGCAGAGAGCAGAAGTTGTAGACTGGGGTGTAGCAGGACTGTTGTAGAGAGCAGGTGTTAGAGACTTTGGTGCATAAAGACTGTTGCATAGAGCAGAGGTTGGAGACTGAGGTGCAGAAGGACGGTTAGAGCGACCAGAGGATGGAGACTGGGGTGCAGAAGGACTTTTACAGAGAGCAGACGTTGGAGACTGGGGTTCAGAAGGATCGTAGCAGAGAGCAGAGTTTGGAGAGTGGGGTGTAGAAGAATTGTTAAAGAGAGCAGATTTTGGAGACTGTAATGCAGAAGGACTTTTACAGAGAGCAGAAGTTGAAGACGGGTGTACAGTAGGACATTTACAGAGAGAACATGTTGGAAACTGATGTGCAGAAAAACTGTTGAAGAGAGCAAATTTTGGAGACTGGGGTGCAGAAGGAGTGTTTCAGAGAGCCGAGGTTGCAGACTGAAATACAGAATGACCCTTACAGAGACCAGAGTTTGGAGACTTCTGTACAGAAGGACTGTTACAGAGAGCATAGGTTGGAGACAGGTGTTCAGAAAGATCTTACAGACAGCATAGTTTGGAGACTGGTGTCCAGAAGGACTGTTGCGGAGAGCAGAGGTTGGAGACTGGGGTCCAGAAGGCCTGTTACAGAGAGCAGTGCTTGGAGACTGAGGTGCAGAAGAATCGTTGCTGAGAGTAGAGTTTTCAGACTGAGGTGCAGAAGGACTGTTACAGAGAGCAGAGGTTGGAGACTGGGGTGCAGAAGCCCGGTCACAGAGAGCAGAGGTTCTAGACTGGGTTGGTGAAGGACTGCTGCAGAGATTAGAGGTTGGAGACTGAGGTGCATAAGGAGTGTTATAGAGAGCAGAAGTTGGAGATTGGGGTGCAGAAAGACTGATACAGAAAGCAGAGCTTGATGACTGAGGTGCAAAAGGACTGTTGCAGAGAGCAGATGTTGGAGACTGAGGTGGAGAACCACTGTTGCAGAGAGATGTTAGAGCCTGGGGTGCAAAAGGACTGTTGCAGAGAGCAGAGATTGTAGACTGGTCTACAGAAGGAGTATTTCAGAGAGCAGAGGTAGTAGACTGAGGTGCAAAAGGACTGTTACAGAGAGCAGAGTTTGGAGAATGTGGTGCTGATGGACTGATACTGAAACCAAGGTTGAAGACTGGGGTGCAGAAGGACTTTTACAGAGAACAGAGATTGGAGACTGTGGTACAGAAGGACTGTTACAGAGAGCAGAGGTTGGAGACTGGGGTGCAGAATAATTGTAGAGAACAGAGTTTGGATACTGGAGTGCAGAAGGACCATTGCAAATAGCAGAGGTTGGAGACTGGGTTTCAGAAGAATTATACAGAGAGCAGAGTTTTGACACTGAGGTGCAGAAGCACTGTTGCAGAGAGCAGAGGTTGGCGGTTGAGGCGCAGTAGGACTGTTGCAGAGAGCAGAGGTTAAAGTCTGAGGTTCAGAAGGACTGTTACATAGAGTAGAGTTTAGATACGGGGTGCAGAAGGACTGATACAGAAAGCAGATATTGGAGACTCGGGTGCAGAAGAACCATATCATAGAGCCGAGGTTGGAGACTGCAGTACAGAAGAACGGTTACAGAGATAAATGGTTGGAGACTGGGGTGGTAAAGGACTGTTGTAGAGTGCAGATTTTGGAGACAGGGTTGTAGAAGGACTTTTGCAGAGAGCAGAGGTTTAAGACTGGGGTGCAGAAGGACTCTTGCAGAGAGCAGAGGTGGCAGAGGGAGGTGCAGAAGCAGTGATACAGAGAGCAGAGTTTGGAGACTGTGGTGCAGAAGGACTGATACAGAAAGCAGATGTTGGAGAATGGGGTGAAGAAGGACCCTTACAGAGAGCAGACTGATGTGCAGAAGGATGTTACAGAGAGCAGAGGTTGGAGACTGGGGTGGAGAAGGAATGTTGCAGAGTGCAGTGTTCGGAGACTGGGTTACAGAAGGACTGTTGCAGAGAGAAGAGGTTGGAGACTGGGGTGCAGAACGGCTGTTACAGAGAGCAGAGGTTGGAGACTTGGGTGCAGAAGGACTGATACAGAAAGCAGAGGTTGGAGACTGGGGTGCATAAAGACTGTTGAAAAGAGCAGAGGTTGGAGACTGGGGTGAAGGAGGACTATTGCAGAGGAAAGAGGTTGAAGACTAAGGTGCAGAAGGACTGTTTCAATGAGCAGAGTATGGAGACTGTGGTGCAGAAGGACTTTTACAGAGAGCACAGGTTGAAGACTGGGGTGCAGTAGTTCTTTTACAGAGAGCACAGGTTGGAGACTGAGGTGCAGAAGGACCCTTACAGAGACCAAAAGTTGGAGACTGTGGTACAGAAGGACTGTTTCAGAGAGCAGTCGTTGGAGACAGGTGTGCAGAAGGATCTGACAGACAGCATAGGTTTGAGACTGGGGTGCAGAAGGATTGCTGCTGAGAGCAGCGGTTGGAGACTGGGATACAGAAAAATCGTTGAAGAGAGAAGAGGATGGAGACTGGGGTCAAAAGGCCTGTTACAGAAAGCAGAGTTTCGAGACTGGGGTGTAGAAGACCTGTTACAGAGAGCAGGGCTTGGAGACTGTGGTGCGGAAGAACAGTTATAGAGAGCAGAGTTTAAAGACTGGGTTGCAAAAAGATCTTACAGAGAGCAGAAGTTGAAGACTGAGGTACAGAAGGACTGTTACAGAGAGCAGAGGTTGGAGACTTGTATGTAGAACGACTGTTTCAGAGAGTAGTGGTTGGAGATTGGCGTCCAGAAAGATTGTTCCCTACAGTAGAGTTTGGAGACTGGGGTGGAGAAGGACTTCTGCAGAGAGTAGAGGTTGGAGACTGGGGTGCAGAAGGCCTCTTACAGAGAGCAGAGGTTGGAGACTTGAGTGCAGAAGGCCTGTTACAGAGAGCAGAAGTTGGAGACTGAGGTGCAGAAGGACTCTTGAGGAGTGCAGAGGTTGGAGACTTTGCTGTAGAAGGACTGTTGCAGAGAGTAGAGTTTGGAGATTGGGGTGCCGAAGGACTTTTGCAGAGAGCAGAATTTGGAGACTGAGGTGCAGACGGACTGTACAGAGAGCAGAGGTTGAAGACTTGAGTGCAGAAAGACTGATAAAGAAAGCAGGCGTTGAAGACTGGTGTGCAGAAGGACAGTTACAGAGAGAAGAGTTTGGTAACTGCAGTACAAAAGAACTGTTGCAGAGAGCAGAGTTTGGACACTAGGGGGGAGAAGGACTGTTTCAGAGATCAGATGTTGGAGACTGGGGTGCAGAAGCACTGTTACAGAGAGGAGGTTTGAGACTGGGGTGCAGAAGGACTGTTGCAGAGAGTAGGGGTTAGAGACTAGGGTGCAGAAAAACTGTTGCGGAGAGCAGACATTGGAGATTGGGGTTGAGAAGGACTGTTGCTGAGAGCAGAATTTTGAGACTGAGGTTCAGAAGAAATGTTACAGAAAGCAGTGGTTAGAGACTTGAGTGCAGAAGTACTGATACAAAAAGCAGAGATTGGAGACTGGGGTGCAGAAAGACTGTTGTAGAGAGCAGATGTTGGAGACTGGGGTGCAGAAGGACTGTTGCATAGAGTAGAGGTTGGAGACTTGGGTGGAGAAGGACTATTGCAGAGAGTAGAGGTTGGAGATTGGGTTGCAGGAGAACTGTTGCAGAGAGATGTTGGAGACTGGGTGGAGAAAGACTGTTGCAGAGAGTAGCATTTGGAGATTGGGGATCCACAGGACTGTTGCAGAGAGCAGAGGTTGGAGACTGAAGTGGAGAAGGACTATTACAGAGAGCAGAGGTTGGAGACTGGGGTGCAGAAGGACTGATACAGAAAACAGAGGTTGGAGACTGGGGTGCAGAAGGACTATTGCAAAGTGCAGAATTTGTAGACTGATGTGCAGAAGGAGTGTTACAGCAGCAGAGTTTGGAGACTTTGGTGCAGAAGGACTGATACAGAAAGCAGAGGTTTGAAACTAGGTTGCAGAAGGACCATTAAAGAAAACAGAGCTTGGAGACTGCAGAACAGAAGGACTGTTACAGAGAGCAAAGGTTGGAGACTTGGGTGCAGAAGACGTGTTGTAGAAAACAGAGGTTGGAGACTGGGGTGCAGTAGGACTGTTGCAGAGAGCAGAGGTTGGAGATTGGGATGTAGCATAACTCTTGCAGAGAGCAGAGGTTGGAGTCTGACGTGCAGAAGGACTGATACAGAAAGCAGAGTTTGGAGACTGGGGTGCAGAAGGACCATTACAAAGAGCAGAGGTTTGAGACTACAGTATAGAAGGACTGTTACAGAGAGCAGAGTTTGGAGACTGGGGTGTAGAAGTACTGTTACAGAGAGAAATCATTGGAGAATGGGGTGCAGCATAAGTGTTGTAGAGAACAGAGGTTGGAGACTCGGGTGCAGAAAGACCATTGTAGAAAGCAGAGGTTGGAGACTGGGTTTCAGAAAGATCTTACAGAGAGCAGAGGTTAGATACTGAGGTGCAGAAGGACTGTTGCAGAGAGCAGCGGTTGGAGATTAGGGCGCAGAAAGACTGTTGCGGAGAGCAGAGGTTGGAGTCTGAGGTGCAGAAGGAAAGTTACAGAGAGAAGAGGTTGAAGACTGGGCTTCAGAAAAACTGATAGAGAAAGCAGAGTATGTAGACTGGGGAATAAAAGGATCGTTACAGAGATCAGAGTTTGGCGACTGCAGTACAGAAGGACTGTTACAAAGAGCAGAGGTTGGAGACTGGGGTGGAGAAGCACTGTGGCAGAGAGCAGATTTTGGAGACTGGTGTGCAGAAGGACTGTTGCAGAGAGCAGAGGTTGCAGAGTTAGGTGCATAAGGACTTTTACAGAGAGCAGAGCTTGGAGACTGTGTTGCAGAAGGACTGATACAGAAAGCAGAGGTTGGAGACTGGGGTTAAGAAGGTCCCTTACAGAGAATAGAGATTGAAGACTCTTGTACAGAAGAACTGTGGTAGAGAACAGAGGTTGGAGACTGGGGTGCAGAGGGACCATTGCAGAGAGCAGAATTTGGAGACTGGGGTACAGAAGGAATGTTACAGAGAGAAGAATTTGGAAACTGAGGTGCAGAAGGATCTTACAGAGAGAAGAGTTTGGAAACTGGGGTGCAGAATGACTGTTGGAGAGAGCACAGTTTGGAGACTTGGGTGCAGAAGGATTGTTGCAGAGAGCAGAGTGTGGAGACTGGGGTGCCGAAGAACTGTTACAGAAAGCAGAGGTTGGAGACTTGGGTGCAGAAGGCCTGTTACAGAGATAAGAGTTTGGAGACTGAGGTGCAGTAGGACTGTTACAGAGAGCAGAGGTTAAAGACTTGATTAAAGAAGGACTGATACAGAAAGCAGAGTTTTGAGACTGGGTTGCCGAAGGACCTTTACAAAGAGAAGTGTTTTTGAAACTGCAGTACAGAAGGACTGTTTCAGAGAGCAGAGGATGGAGACTGGGGTGGAGAAGAACTGTTGCAGAGATCAGATTTGGAAACAGGGGTACAGAAGGACTGTTGCAGAAAGTAGAGGTTGGAAATTGGGGTGTAGAAGAACTGTTACAGAGAGGAGAGGTTGGAGACTGGGCTGCAGAAGGACCGTTGCAAAGAGGTGAGGTGGGAGACTGAGGTAATGAAGGATCGTTACAGAGAGCAGATGTTGCAGACTGAGGTGCAGAAGGACATTTACTAAGAGGAGAGGTTGGAGACTAGGGTGCAGAAGGATTCTTACAGAGAGCAGACGATGGAGACTGGGGAGCAGAAGGAGTGTTACAGAGAGAAGAGTTTGGAGATTGGGTTGCAGAAGAACTGTTACAGAGAAAAGCTGTTGGAGACTGGGGTGCAGAAGGCCTGTAACAGAGAGCAGAGGTTGGAGACTGGGTTGCAGAAGGACTGTTTTAGAGAGAAGAGTTTGGAGACTGCAGTACAGAAGGACTGTTACAGAGAGTAGATGTTTGAGACTGGGGTGTAGAAGGACTGTTGCAGAGAGCAGACGTTGGAGACTGAGGTGCAGAAGGACTGTTACAGAGAGCAGAGGTTGGAGACTGGGGTGCAAAAGGACTGTTACCGAGAGAAGAGTTTGGAGACAGGCATGCAGAAGGACTATTGCAGAGAAAAGGGTTTGTAGACGGGGGTGCAGAAAAAATGTTGCAGAGAGCAGAGGTTGGAGACTGAGATGCAGAAGGACTGTTACTCAGATCAGACATTGGAGACAGGGGTGAAGAATTATGATACAGAAAGCAGAGGTGGTAGACTGGGGTGCAAAAAGAACATTACAGAGAGCAGAGGTTGCAGACTGGCGTGCAGAAGGACTTTTTCAGAGAACAGAGTTTACAGACTGGGGTGCAGGATGACTGTTACAGAGAGCAGTGGTGGAGACTGGGGTGCAGAAAGATCGTTCAGAGAGTAGAAATTTCAGATTGAGGCGCAGAAGGACTGTAAAAGAGAGCTGTGGTTAAAGACTGAGTTGCAGATGGACTGTTACAGAAAGCATAGTTTTTTAACTGAGGTGCAGAAGGACTGTTACTGAAAGCAGGGGATGGAAATTGGGGTGCAGAAGGACTGTTACAAAGAGCAGAGGTTGGAGACTGCAGTATAGAAAGACTTTAACAGAGAGCAGAGGTTTGAGAATATGGTACAGAAAGACTGTTACAGAGAGAAGAGGTTGGAGACTGGGTTGCAGAAGGATTGTTACAGAGAGCAGAGTTTGGAGACTGGGGTGCAGAAAAACTGTTACAGGAAGCAGAGTTTAGAAATTGGGGTGCAGAAGGACTGTTACAGAGAGCAGAGTTTTTAGACTGCGATATAGGATTGCTACTGAGAGCAGAGGTTGAAGACTGGGGTGCAGAGAGACTCTTACATAGAACAGAGGTTGGAGACTGAGGTGCAGAAGGATAGATACAGAGAACAGAGATTGGAGACTGGGGTTCAGACAGACTGTTACAGAAAGCAGAGGGTGCAGAAAGACTTTTGTAGTAGTCAGAGGTTGGAGAATGGGGTGCAGAGGAGTGTTGCAGAGAGCAGAGGTTGGAGACTGAGGTGTGGAAGGCCTGTAACAGAGAGCAGAGTTTGGAGACTCAGATGCAGAAGGACTAATACAGAGAGCAGAGGTTGGATACAGGTGTGCAGAAAGATCTTACAGAGAACAGAATTTGGAGACTGAGGTGCAGAAGCACTGTTGCAGAGATCAAAGGTTGGAGACTGGGGTACACTAGGATCATTGCAAAGAGGAAGGTTGGAGACTGGGGTGCAGAAGGATCGTTGCAGAGAGCAGATTTTGGTAACTGGGGTGCCGAGGCCTGCTACAGAGAGTAGAGTTTGGAGACTGGCCTGCAGAAGGCCTTTTACAGAGAGGAGGGGTTTGAGAATGAGGTGCAGAAGTCCTGTTTCATAGAGTAGATTTTGGAGACTGGGGTGCAGAAGGATCGTGCAGAGAGCAGAGGTTTTAGACTGAGGTGCAGAATGACTGTTGTAGAGATCAGAGGTTAAAGACTGGGGTGCAGTAGGATCATTACAGAGAGCAGAGGTTAGAGACTGGGGTTCAGAAGGATCGTTGCAGAGAGCAGAGTTTGGAGACTGGCGTGCAGAAGGCCTGTTACAGAGAGGAGAGGTTAGAGACTGGGTTGCAGAAAGACTGTTATAGAGAGCAGTGTTTGAAGACTGGGTTGCTGAAGGATCTTACAGAGAGCAGAGGATGGAGACTGAGGTGCAAGTTTACTGTTATAGAAAGCAGTGGTTTGAGACTGGGGTGCAGAAGGATCATGCAGAAAGCAGAGATTTCAGACTGAGGTGCAGAAGTACTGTTACAGAGAGCAGAGGTTGGAGACTGAGGTGTAGAAGGACTGTTACAAAGAGGAGAGTTTGGAGACTAAGGTGCAAAAGGACTGTGACAGGAAGCAGAGTTTGGAAATTGGGGTGCAGAAGGACTGTTACAGAGAGCAGTGTTTGGAGACTGCGATATAGGATTGTTACTGAGAGCAGAGATGAAGACTGGGGTGCAGAGGGACTCTTACATAGAACAGAGGTTGGAGACTGAGGTGCAGAAGGATAGATACAGAGAACAGAGATTGGAGACTGGGGTTCAGACAGACTGTTACAGAAAGCAGAGGTTGGAGACTGAGATATAGAAGAACCTTTACAATGAGCTGAGGTTGGAGACTGCTGTACAGAAGGACTGTTACAGAGAGCAGATTTTGGAGTCTTGAGAGCAGAGGACTGTTGCTGAGGACAGAGGTTGTAGACTGTGGTGGAGAAGGAATGTTACAGAGAGCAGAGTTTTGAAACTTAAGTGCAGAAGGATCTTACAGAGAGCAGAGGTTGGAGACTGTGGTGCAGAAAGACTGTTGCAGAGTACAGACGTTGGAGACTGGGGTCCAGAAGGATCGTTGAAGAGAGCAGAGTTTGGAGACTGGGGTTCAGAAGGACTGTTGAAGAGAGCAGATGTTGGAGAGGGGGTGCAGAAGGACTGTTGCCGAGAGCAGATTTTAGAAACTGGGGTGCAGAAGGACTGTTACACAGAGGAGAACGTGGATAGTGAGGTGCAGAAGGACTGTTACAGAGAGAAGAAGTTGGATACACGGGGCAGAAGTACACTTACAGAGAGCAGAGGCTGGAGACTGGGGTTCAGATGGATCTAACAGAGAGCAGAGTTTGGATACTGGGTTCTAAAGGACTGCTACCGAATGCAGAGTTTAAAAACTGGGTTGCAGAAGTATCTTACAGAGAGCAGAGTTGGGAGACTGAGGAGCATAAGGAGTGTTACATTGAGCTGATCTCTGAGTCTGGGGAGCAGAAAACTGTTACAGAGGACAGAGGTTGGAGACTGGGGTGGAGAAGGAATGTTACAGAGAGCAGAGTTTGGAAACTGGAGTGCAGAAGGATCTTAAAGAGAGAAGAGGTTGGAGACTGTGGTGCAGAAGGACTGTGGCAGAGAGAAGACATTGGAGAAAGGGGTCCAGAAGAATCGTTGCAAAAAGCAGAGTTTGGAGACTGGGGTTCAGAAGGACTACTGCAGAGAGCAGATGTTGGAGACTGGGGTTCAGAAAAACTGTTTCCGACAGCAGATTTTAGAGACTGGGGTGCAGAAGGACTATTAAGTAGAGCAGAGGTTGGAGGCTGAGGTTCAAAAGGACTGTTACAGGGAGCAGAGGTTGAAGACTGGGGTTCAGATGGATCTTACAGAGAGCAGAGTTTGGAGACTGGGGTGCAAAAGGACTGTGGCAGAGAGTAGATGTTGGAGACTGGGGTGGAGAAGAATCGTTGCAGAGAGAAGAGGTTGGAGACTGGGGTGCAGAAGGCCTGTTACAGAGAGCAGAGTTGGGAGACTGAGGAGCAGAAGGACTATTGCAGAGAGAAGATGTAGGAGACTGGGGTGCAAAAGGGTCATTGCAGAGATCAGAGGTTTCAGACTGAGGTCCAGAAGGACGGTTACAAAGAGCAGATGTTGGAGACTGAGGTGTAGGAGGACTGTTACACAGAGAAGAGTTTGGAGACTCAGGTGCAGAAGGACTGTTACAGGAAGCAGAGTTTGGAAATTGGGGTGCAGAAGGACTGTTACCGAGAGCAGAGGTTGGAGACTGGGGTGCAGAAGGATTCTTACATAGAGCACAGGTTGGAAACTGAGGTGCACACGGATAGATAAAGAAAACAGAGGTTAGAGACCTGGGTTCAGACAGACTGATACAGAGAGCAGAGGTTGGAGACTGGGGTGTGGAAGGACCCTTACAAAGAGCACAGGTTGGAGACTGCTGTACAGAAGGACTGTTACAGAGAGCAGATCTTGGAGTCTGGGGAGCAGAAGTACTGTTTCAGAGGACAGAGGTTGGAGACTGGGGTGGAGAAATAATGTTACAAAGAGCAGAGTCTGGAAACTGGAATGCAGAAGGATACTACAGAGAGCAGAGGTTGGAGACTGTGGTGCAGAAGGACTGCTGCAGAGAGCAGACGTTGGAGACTGGAGTCCAGAAGGATCGTGGCAGAGAGAAGAGTTTGGAGACTGGGGTGCAGAAGTACTGTTGCAGAGAGCAGGTGTTGGAGACTGGGGTGCAGAAGGACTGTTACATAGAGCATAGGTTGGAGACTGAGGTGCAGAAGGACTGTTACAGAGAGCAGAGTTTAAAGACTGGTGTGAAGAAGGACAGTGACAGAGAGCAGAGGTTGGAGACTGGGGTTCAGATAGATCTTATAGAGAGCAGAGTTTGGAGACTGGGGTGCAAAGGACTGTTGCAGAGAGCAGATGTTGGAGACTGGGGTGGACAAGAATTGTTGCAGAGAGAAGAGGTTGAAGACTGGGGTGCAGACGTCCTGTTACAGAGAGCAGAGTTTAAAGACTGTTGTGCAGAATGACTGTTACAGAGTGCAGAGTTTAAAGACTGGGCTGCAGAAGGGTCTTAATGAGAGCAGAGTTTGGAGACTGAGGTGTAGAAGGACTGTTACAGAGAGAAGACGTAGGAGACTGGGTGCAGAAGGACTGTTGGAGAATGCAGATGTTGGTAACTAGGTTGCAGAAGGACTGTTGTAGTAGGCAGAGGTTGGAGAATGGGGTGCAGAGGACTGTTGCAGAGAGCAGAGGTTGGAGACTGAGGTGTGGAAGGCCTGTAACAGAGAGCAGAGTTTGGAGACTCAGATGCAGAAGGACTGTTACAGAGAGCAGAGGTTGGATACAGGTGTGCAGAAAGATCTTACAGAGAACAGAATTTGGAGACTGAGGTGCAGAAGCACTGTTGCAGAGATCAAAGGTTGGAGACTGGGGTACACTAGGATCATTGCAAAGAGGAAGGTTGGAGACTGGGGTGCAGAAGGATCGTTGCAGAGAGCAGATTTTGGTAACCGGGGTGCCGAGGCCTGCTACAGAGGGTAGAGTTTGGAGACTGGCCTGCAGAAGGCCTTTTACAGAGAGGAGGTGTTTGAGACTGAGGTGCAGAAGTCCTGTTTCATAGAGTAGATGTTGGAGACTGGGGTGCAGAAGGATCGTGCAGAGAGCAGAGGTGTTTGAGACTGAGGTGCAGAAGTCCTGTTTCATAGAGTAGATGTTGGAGACTGGGGTGCAGAAGGATCGTGCAGAGAGCAGAGGTTTTAGACTGAGGTGCAGAATGACTGTTGTAGAGATCAGAGGTTAAAGACTGGGGTGCAGTAGGATCATTACAGAGAGCAGAGGTTGGAGACTGGGGTTCAGAAGGATCGTTGCAGAGAGCAGAGTTTGGAGACTGGCGTGCAGAAGGCCTGTTACAGAGAGGAGAGTTTGGAGACTGGGTTGCAGAAGGACTGTTATAGAGAGCAGTGTTTGGAGACTGGGTTGCTGAAAGATCTTACAGAGAGCAGAGGTTGGAGACTGAGGTGCAAGTTTACTGTTATAGAAAGCAGTGGTTTGAGACTGGGGTGCAGAATGATCGTGCAGAGAGCAGAGATTTCAGACTGAGGTGCAGAAGTACTGTTACAGAGAGCAGAGGTTGGAGACTGGGGTGCAAAGGACTGTTGCAGAGAGCAGATGTTGGAGACTGGGGCGGACAAGAATTGTTGCAGAGAGAAGAGGTTAGAGACTGGGGTGCAGAAGTCCTGTTACAGAGAGCAGAGTTTAAAGACTGTTGTGCAGAACGACTGTTACAGAGTGTAGAGTTTAAAGACTGGGCTGCAAAAGGGTCTTACAGAGAGCAGAGTTTGTAGACTGAGGTGTAGAAGGACTGTTACAGAGAGCAGACGTAGGAGACTGGGGTGCAGAAGGACTGTTGCAGAGTGCAGATGTTGGTAACTAGGGTGCAGAAGGACTGTTGTAGAAGGCAGAGGTTGGAGAATGGGGTGAAGAGGACTGTTGCAGAGAGCAGAGGTTGGAGACTGGGCTTCAGAAGGATCGTTGTAGAGAGCAGAATTTAGAGACTGGCATGCAGAAGGCCTGTTACAGAGAGGAGAGGTTGGAGACTGGGTTGCAGAAGGACTGTTATAGAGAGCAGTGTTTGGAGACTGGGTTGCTGAAAGATCTTACTGAGAGCAGAGGTTGGAGACTGAGGTGCAAGTTTACTGTTATAGAGAGCAGTGGTTTGAGACTGGGGTGCAGAATGATCGTGCAGAGAGCAGAGATTTCAGACTGAGGTGCAGAAGTACTGTTACAGAGAGCAGAAGTTGGAGACTGGGGTGCAAAGGACTGTTGCAGAGAGCAGATGTTGGAGACTGGGGCGGACAAGAATTGTTGCAGAGAGAAGAGGTTAGAGACTGGGGTGCAGAAGTCCTGTTACAGAGAGCAGAGTTTAAAGACTGTTGTGCAGAACGACTGTTACAGAGTGCAGAGTTTAATGACTGGGCTGCAGAAGGGTCTTACAGAGAGCAGAGTTTGGAGACTAAGGTGTAGAAGGACTGTTACAGAGAGAAGACGTAGGAGACTGGGGTGCAGAAGGACTGTTGCAGAGTGCAGATGTTGGTAACTAGGGTGCAGAAGGACTGTTGTAGTAGGCAGAGGTTGGAGAATGGGGTGCAGAGGACTGTTGCAGAGAGCAGAGGTTGGAGACTGAGGTGTGGAAGGCCTGTAACAGAGAGCAGAGTTTGAAGACTCAGATGCAGAAAAACTGTTACAGAGAGCAGAGGTTGGATACAGGTGTGCAGAAAGATCTTACAGAGAACAGAATTTGGAGACTGAGGTGCAGAAGCAGTGTTGCAGAGATCAAAGGTTGGAGACTGGGGTACACTAGGATCATTGCAAAGAGGAAGGTTGGAGACTGGGGTGCAGAAGGACTGTTATAGAGAGCAGTGTTTTGAGACTGGGTTGCTGAAGGATCTTACAGAGAGCAGAGGTTGGAGACTAAGGTGCAAGTTTACTGTTATAGAGAGCAATGATTTGAGACTGGGGTGCAGAAGGATCGTGCAGAGAGAAGAGATTTCAGACTGAGGGGCAGAAGTACTGTTACAGAGAGCAGAGGTTGGAGACTGAGGTGTAGAAGGACTGTTACAAAGAGGAGAGTTTGGAGACTAAGGTGCAGAAGGACTGTTGCAGGAAGCAGAGTTTGGAAATTGGGGTGCAGAAGGACTGTTTCAGAGAGCAGAATTTGAAGACTGCGATATAGGATTGTTACTGAGAGCAGAGGTTGGAGACTGAGGTGCAGAAGGATAGATACAGAGAACAGAGATTGGAGACTGGGGTTCAGACAGACTGTTACAGAAAGCAGAGGTTGGAGACTGGGATATAGAAGGACCGTTACAATGAGCTGAGGTTGGAGACTGCGGTACAGAAGGACTGTTACAGAGAGCAGATTTCGGAGTCTTGAGAGCAGAGGACTATTGCTGAGGACAGAGGTTGTAGACTGTGGTGGAGAAGGAATGTTACAGAGAGCAGAGTTTTGAAACTGAAGTGCAGAAGGATCTTACAGAGAGCAGAGGTTGGAGACTGTGGTGCAGAAAGACTGTTGCAGAGTGCAGACGTTGGAGACTGGGGTCCAGAAGGATCGTTGAAGAGAGCAGAGTTTGGAGACTGGGGTTCAGAAGGACTGTTGAAGAGAGCAGATGTTGGAGAGGGGGTGCAGAAGGACTGTTGCCGAGAGCAGATTTTAGAAACTGGGGTGCAGAAGGACTGTTACACAGAGGAGAACGTGGATAGTGAGGTGCAGAAGGACTGTTACAGAGAGAAGAAGTTGGATACACGGGGCAGAAGTACACTTACAGAGAGCAGAGGCTGGAGACTGGGGTTCAGATGGATCTAACAGAGAGCAGAGTTTGGATACTGGGTTCTAAAGGACTGCTACCGAATGCAGAGTTTAAAAACTGGGTTGCAGAAGTATCTTACAGAGAGCAGAGTTGGGAGACTGAGGAGCATAAGGAGTGTTACATTGAGCTGATCTCTGAGTCTGGGGAGCAGAAAACTGTTACAGAGGACAGAGGTTGGAGACTGGGGTGCAGTAGGATCATTGCAGAGAGCAGAGGTTGGAGTCTTGGGAACAGAAGGACTGTTACAGAGAGCAGAATTTGGAAACTGGGTTGCAAAAGGACTGTTACAGAGTGCAGAGTTTAAAGACTGGGTGTCAGAAGGATCTTACAGATAGCAGAGATGTTAGACTGATGTGTAGAAGGACTGTTACAGAGAACAGAGGTAGGAGACTAGCGTGCAGAAGGGTCGTTGCAGAGAGCAGATGTTGGTAACTAGGGTGCAGAAGGACTGTTTTGGAAAGCAGAGGTTGGAGACTGGGGTGCAGAAGGACTGTTGCAGAGAGCAGACGTTGGAGACTGACGTGCGGAAGTCCTGTTACAAAGAGCAGAGGTTGGAGACTGAGGTGCAGAAGGACTGTTGCAGAGATCAGATGTAGGAGACTGGGTTGCTGTAGGATCATTGTTGAGAGCAGATTTTGGAGACTGGGGTTCAGAAGGATCGTTGCAGAGAGCAGATTTTGAAGACTGGGGTGCAGAAGGACTGCTACAGAGAGAAGAGTTTGGAGACTGGTGTGCAGAAGGCCTGTTACAGAGAGGAGAGGTTGGAGACTGGGTTGAAGAAGGACTGTTTTAGAGAGCAGAGTTTGGAGACTGGGTTGCTGAAGAATCTTACAGAGAGCAGAGTTTGGAGACTGAGGTGCAGATGGACTGTTACAGAAAGCAGAGGTTGGAAATTGGGGTGCTGAAGGACACTTACTGAGACCAGAGTTTGGAGACTGCGATATAGAAAAACTGTTACTGAGAGCATAGATTGGAGACAGAGGTGCAGAAGGATAGATACAGAGATCAGAGGTTTGAGAATGAGGTTCAGAAGGACTGATACAGAAAGCAGAGTTTGAAGACTGGGGTGCAGAACGACCGTTACGGAGAGCAGAGGTTGGAGACTGCGGTACAGAAAGACTGTTACAGAGAGCACATGTTGGAGTCTGGGGAGCAGAAGGAGTGTTGCAGAAAGAAGAGTTTGGAAACTGGGGTGCCGCAGGACACTTGCAGAAAGCAGAGGTTAAAGACTGGATTGGAGAAGGAATGTTACAGAGAGCAGAGTTTGGAGACTGTGTTTCAGAAGGACTTCTACAGAGAGGAGAGGTTAAAGACTGGGGTCCAGAAGGATCGTAGCAGAGAGCAGAGTTTTGAGACTGGGGTGCAGAAGGACTGTTGCAGAGAGCAGAGGTTGGAGACTGGAGTGCAGAAAGACTGTTGCAGAGAGCAGAGGTTAGAGACTGAGGTGCAGAAAGACTGTTACACAGAGCAGAGTTTGGACACTGGGGTGCTGAAGAACTGGTAAAGAGAGAAGAGGTTGGAGACTGTGGTGCAGTAGGACTGTTGCAGAGAGCAGACGTTGGAGACTGGGGTTCAGATGGATCTTACAAAGAGCAGAATTTTGAGACTGAGTTGCAGAAGGATTGTTGCAGAAATCAGAGGTTGGAGACAGGGGTGCAGATAAATCGTTGGAGAGAGGAAGTTTTTAAGACTGGGGTGCGGAAGGCCTGCTACAGAGAGCAGAGTTTTGGGATTGAGGTGCAGAAAGACCGTTACAGAAAGCAGAGGTTGGAAAATGGGGTGCAGAAGGACCGTTACAGAGACCAGAATTTGGAGACTGCTGTATAGAAAAACTGTTACAGAGAGCAGAGGTTTGAGCATGAGGTGCAGAAGGACTGTTACAGAGAGCAGAGGTTGGATACTGGGGTGCTTAAGGATCTTACAGAGAGCAGTTGTTGGATACTTGGGTGCAGAAGGACTGTTGCAGAGAGCAGACGTTGGAGACTGGGGTGAAGAAGCATTGTTCTAGAGAGCAGAGTTTTGAGACTGGGGTGCAGAAGGACTCTTACAGAGAACACTGGGGTGCAGAATGCCTTTTACAGAGAGAAAGGTTTGGAGAAAGAGTGCAGAAGGACTGTTAAAGAGGAAAGAGTTTGCAGACTGGGTTGCAGAAAGATCTTACACAGAACAGAGGTTGGAGACTGAGGTGCAGAACGACTGTTACAGAGGGTAGAGGTTGGAGACTGAGGTGCAGAAGGATTGTTACAGAGAGCAGATTTTGGAGACTGGGGTGCAGAAGGACTGTTGCAGAAAGCAGACGTTGGAGACTGTGGTGTAGAAGGACTGTTGGAGGGAGCAGAGTTTGGAGACTTGGGTGCAGAAGAAATGTTGCAGAGAGCAGAGTTTGGAGACTGAGATGCAGAAGGACTGTTACAGAGATCACTGGTTGAAGACTGGGGTGCAGAAGGACTGATAGAGAAAGAAGAGTTTGGAGACTGTGGTGAAGAAGGAAAATTACAGAGAGCAAACTTTAAAGACCGCAGTACAGATGGCCTGTAACAGAGAGCAGAGGTTGGAGACTGGGGTTCAGAAGGACTATTTCAGAGTGCAGATATTGGAGACTGGGGTGCAGAAGAACTGTTGCAGAGAGCAGAGGTTGGAGACTTGGGTGCAAAAGTACTGATACAGAGAGCAGAGGTTGGAGACTGTGGTGCAGAAGGACCTTTAGAACGAGCAGAGTTTGGAGACTGCAGTACAGAAGGACTGTTACAGTGAGCATACGTTGGAGACTAGGGTAAAGAAGGACTGTTCCAGAGAGCAGATGTTGGAAACTGTGGTTCAGAAGGACCGTTGCAGAGAACAGAGGTTAGAGAATCGGGTGTAGAAGGACTCTTGCATAGAGCACATGTTGGAGACTGAGGTGCAGAAGGACTGTTACAGAGAGCAGAGTTCGGAGACTAGGGTGCAGATGGATCTTACAGAGAGCAGAGGTGTGAGACAGGGGTGCAGAAGTAATGTTGAAAACAGCAGAGGTTGGAGACTGAGGTGCAGAAGGACTGTTATAGAGAAAACCTTGGAGATGGTGAGAAGAAGGACTGTTACTGAGAACAGAGTTTGGAGACTCAGGTGCAGCAGTACCATTGCAGAAAGCAGAGGTTGGAGACTGGGGTATAGAAGGAATGTTACTGGGAGCAGAGTTTTGAAACTGTGGTGCAGAAGGATACTACACAGAGCAGAGGTGGGAGCCAGGGGTGCAGAAGGACTGTTGCATAGAGCAGATGTTGGAGACTGGGGTGCAGAAGGATCGTTGCAGAGAGCAGACGTTGGAGACTGGGGTTCAGAAGGTCTGTTGCAGAAAGAAGACGTTGCAGACTGGGGTGAAGAAGGATCATTGCAGACAGCAGAGGTTAGAGACTGAGGAGCAGTTCGACTGTTACAGAGAGTAGAGTTTGGAAACTGAGGTGCAGATGAATCATTTCTTAGAGCAGAGAATGGAGACTGAGGTGCAAAAGGACTGTTACAGAGAGCAGAGGTTTGAGACCGAGGTGCAATAGGACTGTTACAGAGAGTATAGGTTGGAGATTGGCGTGCAAAAGGCCTGTTCCAGAGAGCAGAGGTCAGAGACTAGGGTGCAGAAGAACTGTTACAGAGAGCAGAGTTTTTAGACCAGATTGCACAAGGATCTTACAGAGAGCAGACGTTGTAGACCAAGGTGCAGCAGGACTGTTACAGAGAGCAGATTTTGGAGACTAGAGTGCAGAAAAATCATTGCAGGGAACATAGTTTTCAGACTGAGGTGCAGAAGGACTTTTGCAGAGAGCATATGTTGGAGACTGGGGAGCAGAACGACTGTTGCAGAGAGCAGAGTTTGGAGACTGGAGTGGAGAAGGACTGTTGCAGAGAGCAGAGGTTGGAGACTGAGGTGCAGAAAGACTGTTACAGAGAGCAGAGTTTGGAGACTGGGGTGCTGAGGAACTGGTGAAGAGAACAGAGTTTGGAGACAGGGGTGCAGAAGGATCGTTATGAAGAACAGAGGTAGGAGACTGGGGTGCAGAAGGCTTGTTTCGGAGAGCAGAGTTTGGAGAAGGGGTGCGAAAGTACTTTTACAAAGAGTAGAGACCGAGGTGCAGAAGGACCGTTGCAGAGAGCAGAGGTTGGAGACTGAGGTGCAGAAGGATTTTTACAGAGAGAAGACGTTGAAGACTTGGTCTCAGAGGGAATGCTGCAGAGAGCAGATTCTCAACATGGGGTGTAGCAGGACTGTTGTGGAGAGCACAGGTTTGAGATTTGGGTAAAGAAGGACTGTTGTAGAGAGCAGAGTTTGTAGACTGAGATGCAGAAGTACTGTTACAGAGAGCAGAGTTTTGAGATTGGGGTGCAGATGGACTGATATAGAAAGCAGAGTTTGAAGACTTGTGTGCAGAAGGACTGTTGTAGAGAATAGAGGTTGGAGAATAGGGTGCAAAAGGCCTGTTACAAAGAAAAGAGTTTGGAGACTGTGGTGCAGAAGGACTGTTACAGACAGAAGAGTTTGGAGACAGGGTTGCAGAAGGATCTTACAGAGAGCAGAGCTTAGAGACTGTGGTTCAGCATGACTGTTACAGAGAACAGAGGTTGGAGACTGGGGTGCAGAAGGATCGTTGCAGAGAACAGAGTTTTCAGACTGAGGTGCAGAAGGACTGTTGCAGAGAGCAGATATTGAAGACTGGGGTGCAGAAGGACTGTTTTAGAGAGCAGTGGTTGGAGACTGGGGTACAGAAGGATTGTTGTAGTGAGCAGAGGTTTGAGACCAGCATCAAGAAGGACTGTTACAGAGAACAGAGTTTGGAGAAGGGGTGAAGAAGGACTGTTACAGAAGGCAGAGTTTACAGACTGGGTTGCAGAAGAATCTTAGAGAGAGCAGATGTTGGAGACTTAGCTGCAGAAGGACTGTTACAGAGAGTAGAGGTTAGAGACTGAGGTGCAGAAGCACCGATGTAGAGAGCAGAGTTTTGAGACTGAGGTGCAGAAGGATTGTTACAGAGAGCAGAGGTTGAAGCCTGGGGTGCAGAAGGACTGTTGCAGATAGCAGAGTTTGGAGACTGCGGTGTAGAAGGATTTTTGGAGATACAGATGTTTGAGACTTTGGTGCAGAAGGACTGATACAGAAAGCAGAGGTTGAAGACTGGTGAGCAGAAGGACCGTTACAGAGTGCAGATTTTGGAGATCGCACTACAGGAGGACTGTTACAGAGAGCAGAGGTTGGAGACTGGTGTGGAGAAGGACAGTTTCAGAGTGCAGACCTTGGATACTGGGGTGCAGACGAACTGTTGCAGAGAGCATAGGTTGGAGACTGGTGTGCAGAAGAACTGTCGCAGAGAGCAGAGGATGGAGACTGAGGTGCAGAAGGAATGTTGCAGGGAGCAGAGGTTGGAAACTGTGGTGCAGAAGGAATGATACAGAAAGGAGAGGTTGAAGACTGGGGTGCAGAACAATCATTACAGAGAGCAGAGTTTGGAGACTGAGGAGCAGATGGACTGTTACAGAGAGCAGAGGTTGGAGACTGCGGAGCAGAAGGACTGTTACAGAGAGCAGAGTTTGGAGTCTGGGGAGGATAAGGAATGTTACAGAGAGCAGATTTGAAAACTGGGGTGCAGATGGATCTTACATAGATATGAGGTTGGTGTTTGGGGTTCAGAAGCACTGTTACAGAGAGTAGATATTGGAGACTGAGGTGCAGTAGGACTGTTAAAAAAAAACAGATTTGGAAGACTGGGGTCAACAAGGATTGTTGCAGAGAGCATAGTTTTCAGACTAATCTTTAGGTAGACTGTTGCAGACTGCAGATATTGAAGACTGGGGTGGAGAAGGACTTTTGCAGAGAGCACATGTTGGAGACTGGGGTGCAAAAGGATCATTGCAGAGAGCAGAGTTTGGAGACTGGGGTTCAGTAGAACTCCTATAGAGAGTAGAGTTTTCAGACAAGTTTGCACAAGAATCTCACAGAGAGCAGAGTTGTAGACCGATGTGCAGCAGGAGTGTTACAGAGAGCAGAGATTGGAGACTGGGGTGCAGAAGGATCGTTGTAGAGAACAGAGTTTTCAGACTGAGGTGTAGAAGGACTTTTGTAGAGAGCACATGTTAGAGACTGGAGTGCAGAAGAACTGTTGCAAAGAGCAAAGTTTGGGGACTGTGGTGCAGGATTGTTGTAGAGAGCAAAATTTTGAGACTGGAGTGCAGAAGGATTGTTATAGAGAACAGAGGTTGGAGACTGGGGTGCAGAAGGCGTATTACAGAGAACAGAGTTTGGAGAAGGGGTTCAGAAGTACATTTACAGAGAGTAGTTTTTAAAGACTGAGGTGCAGAAGGACGGTTGCAGAGAGCAGAGTTTGAAGACTGAGGTGCAGAAGGATTGTTACAGAGAGCAGAGGTTGGAGACTGGGTTGCAGAGGGACTTTTGCAGGGAGCAGAGGCTGGACACTGGGGTGTAGAAGGATTGTTGAGGAGAGCACAGGTTGGAGATTGGGGTGCAGAAGGACTGTTACAAGATGCAAAGTTTGGAGACTGGGTTACACAGACAGAGTTTGGAGATTTGGTGCAGAAGGATTGTTGCAGAGAGTAGATGTTGAAGACTGGGGTGCAGAAGGACTGTTGCAAAGAGCAGAGTTTGTACACTGAGGTGCAGAAAGACTATTACAGAGAGCAAAGGTTGAAAATTGGGGTGTAGTTGGACTGATACAGTAAGCAGATTTTGGAGACTGGGGTGCAGAAGGGCTGTTGCAGAGAGCAGAGATTTTAGACTGAGGTGCAGAAGAACTGTTACAGAGAGCACAGGTTGGATAACGGGGTGCAAAAGGCCTGTTACAGAGAGCAGAGGTTGGAGACTGGTGTGTAGAAGGATTGTTACAGAAAGCAGGGTTTGGAGACAGGGTTGCAGAAGGATCGTTGCAGAGAACATAGTTTTCAGACTGAGGTGCAGAAGGACTGTTGTAGAGAGCAGAGTTTGGAGACTGAGTTGCAGAAGGACTGTTATAGAAAGCAGAGTTTGGAGACTGGGGTGCACAATTACCGTTACAGAGAGCAGATTTTGGAGACTGCTATACAGGAGGACTGTTACAAAGAGCGGAGTTTGGAGACTGGAGTGTAGAAGGACTTTTGTAGAGAGCAGAGGATGGAGACTGGGGTGCAAATGATCGTTTTAGAGAGCAGAGTATTGAGACTGGTGTGAAGAAGGACTGTTACACAGAACAGAGTTTGGTGAAGGGGTGCAGAAGAACTGTTACACAGGGCAGAGTTTGGAGACTGGATTCAGAAGAATCTTACAAAGTGAAAATGTTGGAGACCGAGGTGCAGAAGGACTTTTCCAGACAGTAGAGGTTGGAGACTTAAGAGCAGAAGGACTGTTGTAGAGAGCAGAGTTTGGAGACTGAGGTCCAGAAGGATTGTTACGTAGATCAGTGGGTGGAGACTGGGGTGCAGAAGGACAGTTACAGAGAGCAAAGATGGAGACTGGGGTGCAGAAGAAATGTTGCAGAGAGGAGAAGTTGGAGACTGGGGTGCAGAAGGACTGTTACTGAGAGCAGAGGATGGAGACTGGGGTGCAGAGGAACTGATAGAGAAAGCTTACTTTGGAGACTGGGGTTCAGAAAGACTATTACAGAGAGCAGAGTTTTGAGACTGCGGTAAAGAAGAACTGTTACAGAGAGCAGAGTTTAGAGACTGAGGTGCAGAAGGAGTGTTGCAGGGAGTAGAGGTTTGAGACTTTGGTGCAGGAGGACTGTGGCAGAGAGCAAAGTTTGGAGACTGAGGTGAAGAATGACTGTTACCGAGAGCAGAGGTTGGAGACTGGGGTGCAGAAGTACTGATACAGAAAGCAGAGGTTGGAGACTGGGGTGCAGAAGGATTGTTACAAAGAGCAGATTTTGGAGACTGCACTACACGAGGACTGTTATAGAGAACAGAGGTTGGAGAAGGGGTGCAGAAGGTCTGTTACAGAAGGCAGAGTTTACAGACTGGGTTGCAGAAGGATCTTACAAAGAGCAGATTTTGGAGACTGCAGTACAGAAGGACTTTTACAGAGAGCAGAGGTTTGAGACTGGGGTGGACAATAACTGTTTTAGAGAGAAGATGTTGGAGTCTGTGGTTCAAAAGGACTGTTTCAGAAGCAGAGGATAAAGACTGGAGTTTATAAGTACTGTTGCAGAGAGAAAAGTTTGCAGACTGAGTTTCAGAAGGACTGTTACAGCGGGCATAGTTTGGAGACTGTGGTGAAAGACGACGGATACAGAAAGAAGAGGTTGGATACTGGGTTCATAAGTACCCTTACAAAGAACAAAGATTGGAGACTGTGGTACAGAAGGACTGTTACAGAGTAGAGGTTGGATACTGGGGTGCAGAATAACTGTTTTAGAGAACAGAGGTTGGAGACTGGGGTGCAACAGGATCATTGCAGAGAGCAGAGTTGTAAGACTGAGGTGCAGAAAGACTGTTACAGGGAGCAGATGTTGGAGACTGGGGTGCAGAAGGACTTTTGCAGAGAGCAGAGGTTGGAAACTGGGGTGCAAAAGGATTGTTGTAGAGAGCAGAGTTTTTAGACTGGGGTGCAGAGAGATCATTGCAGAGAGCAGAGGTTGGAGACTGGGGTGTAGAAGGACTGTTACAGAGAGTAGAGTTTCGAGACTGAGGTGCAGAAGGATCGTTGCAGAGAGCAGAGGTTGGAGACTGGGGTGCAGTAGAACTCTTACAGAGAGCAGAGATTTTAGACAGGTTGCACAAGGATCTTAAAGAGAGCAGAGTTGTAGACGGATGTGCATCAGGACTGCTACAGAGAACAGAGATTGGAGACTGGGGTGTAGAAAGACTGTTGCAGAGAGCAGAGATTGCAGACTGGGGTGAAGAAGGACTATTGCAGAGAGCAGAGGTTGCAGACTGAGGTACAGAAGGACTGTTACAGAGAGCAGAGTTTGGAGAATGTGGGGCCGAAGGACGGAAACAGAAAGCAGAGGTTGGAGACTGCAGTACAGAAGTACTGTTATAGAGAGCAGAGGTTTGAGACTGCAGTAGAAAAAGACTGTTACAGAGAGCATATTTTGAAGACTGGGGTGAGGAAGGACTGTTTTAGAGAGAAGATGTTGAAGACTGCATTGCAGAAGGACTGCTGCAGAGAGCAGAGGTTGCAGAGTGAGGTGCAGAAGGACTGTTACAGAGAGCAGAGTTTGGAGACTGTGGTGAAGAAAGACTGATACAGAAAGCAGAGGTTGGAGACTGGGGAGAAGAAGGAATCTTACGGAGAACAGAGGTTGAAGACTGCGGTACAGAAGAACTGTTGTAGAGAACAGGTTGGAGACTGGGGTGCAGAAGGAATGTTACAAAGAGCAGTGTTTCGAAACTGGGGTGTAGAACGATCTTACAGAGAGAAAGTTTGGAGACTGGAGTGCAGAAGGAATTTTGCAGAGAGCAGACGTTGGAGACAGGGGTGCAGAAGGATCATTGCAGAGAGTAGATTATCGAGACTGGGGTATAGAAGGACTGTTCTAGAGAGCAGAGGTTGGAGACTGGGCTGCAGAAGGACTCTTGCAGATAGCAGTTGTTTAAGACTGATGTGCAGAAAAACTGTTACAGATTGCAGTGTTTGAAGAATGGGGTGCAGGACTGATACTGAGAGCAGAGTTTGGAGTCTGGGGTGCAGAAGGACTTTTAAAGAGAGCAGATTTTAGAAACTTGGGTCTCAGAAGGCCTGTTACAGAGAGGAGAGGTTGTAGACTGGGTGAAGAAGGCCTCTTACAGAGAACAGAGGTTGAAGACTGATGTGCAGAAGGACTGTTACAGAGAGCAGAGGATGGTGACTGGGGTGCAGAAAGACTGTTGCAGAGTGCAGTGTTTGGAGACTGGGGTGCAGAAGGTCTGTTGCAGAGAGCAGAGGTTGGCGACTGGGGTGCAGAAAGACTGTTACAGAGAGCAGAGGTTGAAGGCTGGCGTGCACAACGACGGATACAGAAAGCACAGTTTGAAGACTTGGTTGCAGAAAGACTGATAGAGAAAGAAGAGTTTGGAGATGGGGTGCAGAAGGTCCCTTATAGAGAACAGAGGTTTGAGACTGCGGTACAGAAGGACTGTTACAGAGAGCAGAGGTTGAAGACTGGGGTGCACAATAAATGTTGTAGAGAACAGAGGTTGGAGACTCTGGTGCTGAAGGACCATTGGAGAAAGCATATTTTGGAGACTGGGTTTCAGAAGGATCTTACAGAGAGCAGAGTTTGGACACTGAGGTGCAGAAGGACTGTTGCAGGGAGCAGAGGTTGGAGTCTGAGGTGCAGAAGTACTGTTACAGAGAGCAGAGTTCGGTGACTTCGGTGAAAAAGTACTGTTTAAGAGAGCAGATTGTAGAGACTGGGGTGAGGAAGGACTGTTGCAGAGAGCAGAGGTTGAAGACTGGGGTGCAGAAGGACTGTTTCAGAGAGTAGATGTTGCAGAGTGAGGTGCAGAAAGACTGTTACAGAGAGCAGAGTTTGGAGACTGTAGTGCAGGAGGAGTGATACAGAAAGCAGAGGTTGGAGACTGGGGTGCAGAAGGACACTTACAGAGAACAGAGGTTGAAGACTGCGGTACAGAAGAACTGTTGTAGAGAACAAGGTTGGAGACTTGGGTGCAGAGGGACCATTGCAGAGAGCAAACTTTGGAGAATGGGGTGCAGAAAGAATGTTACAGAGAGCAGAGTTTGTAACTGGGGTGCACAAGTATCTTACAGAGAGGAAAGTTTGGAGACTGGGGTGCAGAAGGATTGTTGCAGAGAGTAGATTATGGAGACTGGGGTATATAAGGACTGTTCTAGAGAGGAGAGGTTGGAGATTGGGGTGCAGAAAGACTGTTCCAGAAACAGCTGTTGAAGACTGAGGTGCAGAAAAACTGTTACAGAGAACATGTTTGGAGACTAAGTTGCAGGACTGATACTGAGAGCAGAGTTTGAAGACTGGGATGCAGAAGGATCTTACAGAGAGCATAGTTTGGAGACTGAGGTGCAGAAGGACTGTTCCCTAGAGCAGAGGTTGGAGATTGGGGTGCAGAAGGACTGTTAAAGAGAGCAGAGTTCAGAGACTTGGGTGCAGAAGGCCTGTTACAAAGAACAGAAGATGGAGACTGAGGTGCAGAAGGACTGTTACAGAGATAGATGTTGAATACTGAGGTGCAAAAAGATTATTGCAGAGAGCAGATGTTGGACACTGAGGTGCAGAAAGACTGTTGCGGAGTGCAGAGGTTTGAGACTTGGGTGTAAAAGGACTGTTGCAGCGAGCAGAGGTTGGTTATTGGGGTTTAAAAGGACCTTTGCAGAGAGCAGAATTTTAAGACTGAGGTGCAGATGGACTGTTACAGATAGCAGAGGTTGGAGACTTCAGTGCATAAGGACTGGTAGAGAAAGCAGTGGTTGGAGACTGGGGTTCAGAAGGACAGTTACAGAGAGAAGAGTTTGGAAACTGCAGTACAGAGAAACTGTTACAGAGAGCAGAGGATGGAGACTGGGGTGGAGAAGGACTTTTGCAGAGATCTGATGTTGGAGACTGGGGTGCAGAAAAACTGTTGTAGAGAGGAGGATGGAGACTGGGGAGCAGAAGGGGTGTTGCAGAGAGTTGCGGTTTTGAGATTGCGGTGCAGAAGACTGAGGTGAAGAAGGACTGTTGGAGACAACAGAGTTTGGAAACAGGGGTGCAGAAGGACCGTTGCAGAGAGCAGAGGTTGGAGACTCAGGTGCAGAAGGACTGTTACACAGAGCAGAGTTTGGAGAATGGGGTGCAGAAGGACTGTTGCAGAATGCAGAGGTTAAATACTGGGGTGTGGAAAAACTGTTGCACAGAACGGAGTTTGGAGACTGGGGTGCAGAAGGACCGTTGCTGAGAGCAGCGGTTTGAGACTGACATGAAGAAGGATTGTTACAGAGAGCAGAGGTTGGAGACTGAGGTGCTGAAGAACTGTTACAGAGAGCAGAGGTTGGAGAAGGGTGCAGATGGATCTTACAGAGAGCAGAGATTGAAGACTGGGGTGCAGAAGGACTGTTATAGAAAACAGAGTTTTGAGACTTGGGTGCAAAAGGACTGTTGCAGAGAGAAGAGGTTGAAGCTGATGTGCAGAAGGACTGTTGCAGAGAGCAGAGGTTGGAGATGAGGTTCAGAAGGACTGTTACAGAGAGCAGAGTTTGGAAACTGGGTTGCAGAAGGACTGATATAGAAAGCAGAATTTGGAGGTTGCAGTGCAGAAGGACCGTTACAGAGAGCAGAGGTTGGACACTGTGGTACAGAAGAACTGTTACAGAGAGCAGAGGTTGCCCACTGGGGTGCAGAAAGACTATTGCAGAAAACAGAGTTTGGAGACTGAGCTGTAGAAAGACCGTTACAGAGAGCAGAGTTGGAGACTGATGAGCAGAAGCATTGTTACAGAGAGCAGAGTTTGGAGACTGGGGTACAGAAGGACTGTTTCAAAGAGCAGAGTTTGGAAACTGGGTGCAGAAGGATTCTACAGAGAGCAGAGGTTGGAGACTGGGGTGCAGAAGAACTGTTGCAGAGTGAAGATGTTGGAGACTGTTGTGTAGAAGTATCGTTGCAGAGAGAATAGGTTGGATAATGTGGTGCTGAAGGCCTGTTACATAGAGCTGAGTTTGTAGACTGGGGTGCAGAAGGCCTGTTACAGAGAGCAGTGGTTGGAGACTGAGGTGCAGAAAGTTCCTTGCATAGAGAAGTGGTTGGAGACTGGGGTGCAGAAGTCCTGTTAGAGAGCAGAGTTTGGAGACTGGGTTGCAGAAGACCTGTTACAGAGAGCTTAGGTTGGAGAATGGGGTGCGGAAGGACCATTACAGAGAGCAAAGTTTGGAGACTGAGGTGCAAAAAGACTTTTACAGAGACCAGAATTTAGATACTGGGGTGCAGAAGGACTGTTACAGAGAGCAGAGGTTGGAGACTGGGATGAAGAAGGACCATTACAGAGAGAAGAGGTTTCAGGCTGAGGCTCTGAAGGACTGTTACAGAGAGCAGAGGGTGGAGTCTGAGGTGCAGAAGGACTGTTACAGAAAGCAGAGTTTGGCAATTGGTGTTCATAAGGACCGTTACAGAGAGAAGAGTGAGGAGACTGCGGTACAGAAGAACTGTAACAGAGAGCAGAGTTTGGATACTGGGGTGCAGAAAGACCATTGCAGAGAGCAGAGGTTGGAGCCTGTGGAGAAGAAGGATCGTTGCAGTGAGCAGATGTTGGAGACTGGGGTGCAGAAGGACCATTACAGAGAGCAAAGTTTGGAGACTGAGGTGCAGAAGGATTTAACAGAGAGCAGACGTTGGATACTTGGGTGCAGAAGGATGTTGAAGACTGGGGTACAGAAGGATTATTACAGAGAGCAGAGGTTGGAGAATGACGTGCAGAAGGATCTTTACAGAGAGCAGAGGTTGGAGACTGGGTTGCAGTAGGACTGTTGCACAGAGCAGAGGTTGGATACTGGGGTGCAGAAAGACTGTTATAGAGAGAAGGGTTTGAGACTGCGGTGCAGATGGATTATACAGAGCATAGAGGTTGGAGACCTGGGTGCAGAAGGATCGCTGCAGAGAGCAGAGGTTGGAAACTGAGGTGCAGAAGGATCGTTGCAGAGAGCAGAGGTTGGAGACTCAGGGGCAGAAGGATCGTTACAGAGAGTAGAGGTTGTAGACGAGGGTGCAGAATGACAGTTACAGATAGCACAGATCTCAGTGTAATAGAAATGTTGCAATGAGAAGAGGTTGGAGACACGGGTGCAGAAGGACTGTTGCAGAGAGTAGAGGTTGGAGATATAGGGGCAGAATGACTGATGCAGAGAAGAGGTTTGAGACTTGGGTGCAGAAGGACTGATAAACAAAGCAGAGGTTGGAGACTGGACTGCAGAAGGACCATTACAGAGAGTAGAGTTTGGAGACTGCAGTACAGAAGGACTTTTACAGAGAGCACAGGTTGGATACCGAGGTGCAGAACGACTGTTGAAGAGAACAGAGTTTTGAGACTGTGGTGCAGAAGAATCTTCCAGAGAGTAGAGGTTGGAGACTGGGTTGCAGTAGGACTGTTGCACAGAGCAGAGGTTGGATAGTGGGGTGCAGAAAGACTGTTACAGAGAGCAGGGTTTTGAAACTACGGTGCAGATGGATTATACAGAGCATAGAGGTTGGAGACCTGGGAGCAGAAGGACTGTTGCAGAGAGCAGAGTTTGGAGACTGGGGTACAAAAGGAATGTTAGAGAGAGCAGAGGTTAGAGACTGTGGTGCAGAAGAATTTTACAAAGAGTATAGGTTGGAGACTGGGGTGCAGTAGGACTGTTGAAGATAGCAGAAGTTAGAGACTTGGCTGTAGAAGGACTGCTACAGATAGCACAGTTTCGAGACTTGGTTGCAGAAGTATCTTACAGAGAGCCTTTTAGAGACAGACGTGCAGAAGGAGTGTTACAAGAGCAGAGGTTAAAGACTGGTTAAAGAAGGATTGTTGCAGAGAGCAGCGTTTTCAGACTGAGGTGCAGAAAGACTGTTACAGAAAGCAGAAGTTGGAAATTGGGGTGCAGAGGTACCGTTACAGAGAGCAGAGGTTGGAGACTGCGGTATACAAAGAATGTAACAGAGAGCAGAGGTTGGAGAATATGGTGCAGAAGGACTGTTACAGAGAACAGAGGTTGGATACTGGGGTGCAGAAAGACTGTTAAACAGAGCAGAGGTTGAAGACTGGGGTGTAGAAGGATTTTTGCAGAGTAAACTTTGGAGACTTGGGTGCAGAAGGACTGTTACAGAGAGCAGAGTTTGGAGACTGGGGTGCAGAAGGACTGTTGCAGATACCAGAGGTTGGAAACTGGGGTGCAGAAGGACTTTTGCAGCGAGAAGATGTTGGAGTCTTGGGTGAAGAAAACCTTTTGCAGAGAGTAGAATTTGGAGACTGAGGTGCAGAAGGACTGTTTCAGATAGCAGAGGTTGGAGACTGGGGTGCAGCGATTGGAAACTGGATTGAAGAAGGACTCTTACACAGAGCAGAGTTTGAAGACTGCATTGTAGAAGGAATGTTACAGAGAGCAGAGGTTGGAGACTGGGGTGCAGAAGGACTGATACAGAAAGCAGAGGTTGGAGACTTGGGTCCAGAAA
This sequence comes from Ictidomys tridecemlineatus, assembly GCF_052094955.1. Taxonomy (NCBI): domain Eukaryota; kingdom Metazoa; phylum Chordata; class Mammalia; order Rodentia; family Sciuridae; genus Ictidomys; species Ictidomys tridecemlineatus. The sequence continues at coordinate 3,016 of NW_027522833.1, read as the reverse complement.
GAACCTTACAGAGAGCCGAGTTTGGAGACTGCAGTACAGAAGGACTGTTACGGAGATCAGTTGGTGGAGACCAGGGTACAGAAGAACTGTTGCAGAGAGCAGAGGTAGGAGAATGGGATGCAGAAGGACTGTTTCAGAGAGTAGATGTTAAAGACTGGGGTGAAAAAGAACTGTTGCAGAGAGCAGAAATTGGAGACTGAGGTGAAGAAGAACTGTTGCAGAGAGCAGAAGTTGAAGACTGGGGTGCAGAAGGATTGTTGCAGGGAGCAGAAGTTGGAACCTGGGGTGAAGAAGAACTGTTACAGAGATCAGAGTTTGGAGATTAGGGTGCAGAAGGATCTTACAGAGAGCAGAGACTGGAGAGTTGGGTGCAGACGAACTGGTGCAAAGATCAGAGTTTGGAGACTGAGGTGCAGAAGAAATGTTACCGAGAGCAATGGTTGGAGACGGGGGTGAAGAAGGATTTTTGTAGAGAGCAGAGGTTGAAGACTGACATTCTGAAGTACTATAGCAGATAACAGAGGTTGAAGAATGGGGTGCATAAAGACCGTTTCAGAGAGCAGATGTTGGAGACTGAGGTGAAGAAGGACTGTTACAGAAAGCAAAGGTTGGAGACTCGGGTGAAGAAGAACTGTTACGGAGATCGGAGTTTGGAGACTGGGGTGCAGAAGGATCTTTCATAGAGCAGAGGTTAGAGACTGCGGTGCAGACGAACTGTTGCACAGAGAAGAGGTTTTAGCCTGGGGATCAGAAGGACTATTACAAAGAGCAAAGTTTGGAGACAAGGTTGCAGAAGAATCTTACAGAAAGCAGAGGTTGGAAACTGAGGTGGAACAGGATTGTTACAGAGAGCAGACTTTGGAGACTTGGGTGCAGAAGGATCTTTGTAGAGAGCAGATGTTTGAGACTGGGGTGCAGAAGAACTGTTACAGAGAACAGAGGTTGGAGACTGAGGTGCAGAAGCCTGTTTACAGAGAGCAGAGTTTTGTGAAGGGATACAGAACGACTGTTACAGAGGGCAGAGTTTGGAGACTGGGTTGCAGAAGGATCTTACAGAGAGCAGAGGTTGGAGACTGAGGTGCAGAAGGACTGATACAGAGAGTAGAAGTTGGAGACGGAGGTTCAGAAAGACCATTGCAGAGAGCAGAGGTGGAGACAGAGGTGCAGGAGAATTGTTACAGAGAGCAGAATTTGGAGACTGGGGTGCAGAAGGACTGTTGCAGATAGCAGAGTTTGGAGAATGGGGTGAAGAAGGACTGTTGCAGGGAGCAGGTCTTGGAGACTTGGGTGCAGAAGGACTGTTGGAGGTTGGAGAATAGGGTGCAGAAGGACCGTTGCAGAGAGCAGAGTTCAGAGAGTACAATACAGGACTGTTACAGAGTGCAGAGGTTGGAGAATGTTTTATAGAAGAACTGTTTCAGAGTGTAGATGTTGGAGACTGGGGTTCAGAAGTACTGTTGAAGTTTGAAGACTGGGGTTCAGAAGTACTGTTGAGTTTGAAGACTGGGGTGCAGAAAGAATGTTACAGAGAGCAAAGTTGGAGACTGGGGTGCAGAATTACAGATACAGAAAGCAGAGGTCGAGACTGGGGTGTAGAAGGACCATTACAGAGAGAAGAGTTTGGAGACGGTGTTACAGAAGGACTGTTGCAGAAAGCAGAGTTTGGAGAATGGGGTGCACAAGTAAGGTCGCAGAGTTCAGAGGTTGGAGAAAGAGGTGCAGAAGGACTGTTACAGAGAGCAGATGTTGGAAACCTTGGTTCAGAATGACTTACACAGAAAGCAGAGGTTTGAGACTGGGGTGCAGAAGGACCGTTACAGAGAGCAGATGTAGGACTGGGGTGCATAAGGATCGTTGCAGAGGGCAGAGTTTGGAGAAAGGGGTTCAGAAGGACGGTTGCAGAGAGCAGAGGTTGGAGACGGAGGTGAGATAAAATAGTTACAGAGAGCAGAGTTTGGAGACTGGGGTGCAGAAGGATCGTAGAAGAGAGCAGAAGTTGGATACTGAGTTGCAGAAGAATCATTGAAGACAGCAGAGGTGGAAACTGGGCTGCAGAAGGATCAGTACAGAGAGAAGAGGTGGTAGACTGTGGTGCAGAAGGACTGTTACAGAGAGCACATGTTTGAGACTGGGGTGCAGAAGGAATGTTGCAGAAAGCAGAGGTTTGAGACTGGGGTGCAGAAGGACTGTTGCAGAGAGAAGTTGGAGACTGAGATGCAGAAAGACTATTACACAGAGCAGACGTTGGAGACTGGGGTGAAGAATTATGATACAGAAAGCAGAGTTGTGAGACTAGGGTGCAGAAGGACCGTTACAGAGAGCAGAGTTTGCAGACTGGCGTGCAGAAGGACTGTTTAAGAGAGCAAAGTTTGGAGACTGGGGTGCATAAGGCCTGCTACAGAGAGCAGAGTTTGGAGAGTGGGTTGCAGAAAAACTTTTATAGAGAGCAGAGTTTGAGGCTGGGTTTCAGAAGGATCTTACAGAGAGCAGTGTTTGGTGACTGTGGTGCAGGATGAATGTTACAGAGAGCAGTGATTGGAGACTCGATTACAGAAGGATCGTGCAGAGAGCAGAGGTTTCAGACTGAAGTGCAGAAGGACTGTAACAGAGAGCAGAGTTTGGTGACTGAGGTGCAAAAGATCTGTTACAGAAAGCAGAGGTTGGAAATTGGGGTACAGAGGGACTGTTACAGAGAGCAGAGGTTGGAGACTGCGGTATAGAAAGACTGTAACAGAGAGTAGATATTGGAGAATATGGTGAAGAAAGAATGTTACGGAGAGCAGAGGTTAGAAACTGAGGTGCAGAAGGATTAGTACAGAGAGCAGAGGTTGGAGACTGGTGTGCAGAAGAACTGTTACACAGAGCAGAGGTTGAAGACTGGGATGCAGAAGGTCTGTTGCAGAGAGCAGATGTTGCTGACTAGGGTGCAGAAGGACTGTTGTAGAGAGCAGATGTTGGAGACTGGCGTGCAGAAGGCCTGTTACGGAGACCAGAGTGTGGAGAAGGGCTCTAGAAT
>NW_027522832.1:0-75200 GCF_052094955.1 Ictidomys tridecemlineatus | reverse complement strand
AACAGTAGAAACACTAGTGACAGAAGGAACTTTGTAAAAGCATTGTAAAAGCTATCTATGCTAAACCCAAGGCAGCATCATTCTAAGTAGAGAAAGGTGCTTTCTACATATACATACAGGTGTAGTCCCCTGTGGTAGACTTCCATGTGCACATAACATGATCTGCGTAAAAACCTTTCATGTTCCCTCCCTTCACAAAACTCTACGCCCTCTCATTCTCCTTCTACTCCACTGATCTTCCCTGTATACTTAATATAGCCAGTACAACCCCACTTCATCAACTTCTTTCCTCTATTTTGCTCTGGCCCTGATAATTTCAGCATTGTACAGGAATAGTTAACTTCTGCCTTTCGGAACACAGAGATCAAGATTGATGTAAAATGAGAAAAACTCTACATTAGAAAACACTGAAGGCAACACCGACTGCTAATGCAGATGATGACTCTGATTTTAAATTTTTTTCTTAACATTTGCAAGGAAAATGAACTTCTCCAAAAATCCTATGTTTACATAAAAGGACAACAGGAGACAGAGATTATTGAGACAGTGAAAAATGACTTCACTCCATGATGAGGTCGAATGGCTTTCTGTTGGCTTCTAGCAATTCTCTGGTTACTCCCACCCACCATCACCCCTGCAAATGTGTGTGGCTTCATGGGTCTGATTTCCTGAGACCAGTCCCACAGGTTATCAGTCTCAAGGCCGCTTTTTATTCGATATTATTTGCCATGTTGCTGCAGATTAACAAGCCTGTTTGGGGTGCTCTAAGTCCATTCTCATTATGGTCTCTTTTTCTTTGTTTTGTAGCTATGACAACATTGGAAATGAGCAATCAATCATTTGTCACTGAATTCATCTTCTTGAAATTTTCAAAGCACTTCTTGGGATTTTCCAACCACTCCAACCTACAGGGCTGGTTCTTCCTGCTCTTTCTGGTCATTTACCTGACCACTCTCCTGGGGAACATGCTCATAATAGTGACCACAAGGGTCAGTCCTGCTCTCCACACTCCAATGTACTTTTTCCTCAGCAATTTGAGCTTCTTGGACGTCTGCTACAATTCCACCACCCTCTCAGTACTGCTGGTGAACTTCTTCTGAGAAAGGAAGGCCATTTCATATGAGGGCTGCCTTTCCCAGATCTTGTCTTGGTGACAAGTGCTGGCACAGATAGCTTCTTACTGGCAGTGTGGCCAGTATGACTGCTGTGTGGCCACCTGCCGTCCTCCTCAGTACCCAGTCATCATGAGTGTGAAGGTCTGTGTTGGCCTGGTGACTGGGTCCTGGCTGTGTGGGCTGGTGCATATGGTCACACATATGGTGCTGGCCATCACACTCAATCTGTGTGGGATCCACCAGATCAGCCACTTTCTCTGTGACACCCCATTGCTTCTGAAGCTCTCCTGCTCAGACACCTCTGTCAACGAGTCTGCCATCCACGTTGTCAGTGCCACCATGGGCCTGAGCCCCTGCCTCTTCACTGCAGGCTCCTATGCACTCACCATGGCGGTCATTCTGGGGATTCCCTCTGCCCAGGGCAGGAGGAAGACCTTCTCCACCTGTGCAACCTCCCTCACTGTCATGGTGGTCTTCTATGGAACAGCCAACTTTCACTATGACAGGCCCAAAGAAGGCTGGACATGGACACCCTGGTCTCTGTGCTCTTCTGTGTGGTGACACCCATGTTGAAGCCCATCATTCACAGCCTGAGAAGCAACGAGGTCCAGAGTGCCCTGAGGAAGCTGGATGAGAGACAGACTGTATAGTGTTATTAGAACTAGATGATGGTTTCATTCTAGGAAATGTCTTAGTTGTAGAAATATGTGAACTCTTCAGCAGAAATTACAAGAGCGTTCTATCCGTACACAGTGTCTCATTACCACTGTGGTGCCCCTCCAACCCAGGAAAGCACACTCTGCTAAGTATGTGACACATTGTGACCTCACCTGGTTTCTCTGATCCACAGGTATTTCAGAATATTTTTATTACTTTTCTCTCCAAAAAAACCCTATACCCAAATCAGCCAATCTCCTTTTCTCCAATATTGCAGGTCTAGCCAACACTAATGAATGTGAAGTGCTATGTGCAATGTGACTTTTACTTGCATTTTCCTAATGGATCTTGATTCTAAGTTTTAAATAAACACCATTTCTGTGTTTCTCCTTCACATGTGGAAAGACCCATGTATACACTCGAGTTTCTGTGGATATTTTTAATGAAGTAATACCATATACGCCCTTTGGATCTGACTTCTTTCACTTAGGATGTTTACAATTTTCAGTTATATTGTAGCTTGTATAAGTATTTTAGTTTATTCCTCCTTATTTTGACTGATTTCCATCTAATGAAAATGCCACATTTTTTTGTTCATTTCGCACTGCATAGTAATTTTTACTTTGTGTCTGTGTGGGTGTCATACTGCAGATTGAACCCGGAGCCTCCTGCACACTAAACAATGTTCTACCACTAAGCCAAAGCCCAACCCTATTAAAAATTTTGTTTTGAGACAGGGTCTTGCAAATTTGCCCAGGTTGTCCCTGAATTTGTGATCCTCCTGCCTCAGCTTCTTGAGTAGCTAGATTACAGACCTGCCTGGTCATTTTCACTTTTTGACTGATATGAATAAGATTCGTATATATAATATGAACATTATATATAATATGAACATTATATGAACATTCATGTACAAATCATTGGTGGACAACTTTTTTATTTATCATCAGTTTGTAAGTAGGAGTGGAAGAGGTGGATCGTTAACTCCATATTTAACCTTCTGAGAAGTTCCAGATCATTTTCAGACCAGTGGAACCAGCTTACCTTATTATTAAGAGTGGTGAATAAAGCTTCTGATTTTCTCACTCCCTTAACAACACATCATTATCATTCCTTTTATTGTGACGACCCTGGAATGTGTGAAGTGCTTCATTAAATGTGCTTTAGCTTTGCTTTTCCCTGATGGCTAATCATTCTAAGATATTTTAGGAGTACTGTTAATGTGTCTCTTCTAAGCATGAGGAAAACCCCATTGTATTATGAAACATTTTAAGTTTTAGAGACTTACATATTTATCTAATACTTTTACTTATATTTTTGTGCAGTAAAATACTACAAGACTTTCAAGCTTGTTGACTTTTCTCCATCTGTGCCCAAAAGAGCTGTTTGATGACTCTTCATATTCCCCTACTTTTAAAATCCATAGCAAACAATGTCTTCACCAGGTCATTAGCATCAGCAGTATCATAAAATTAAGGGGCACAAAGTCATACAGGGTTTGGTAAGGGATCAGCCCTTAGCAGGCGTGGATCAGCTGAAGATAGTGAGGATGCTTTTAATATTGTGGCTTTTGATATCTGTCGATCTGGCAAAGTATGTAACATGAAGAAAAAACTTCATATGCCCTGCAAAATCCATCCCAATAAGTGTACACCCACCCTGACCCCTTCTCTCCCTAGTGAGAAGGGAAGGCAGTCTTGAGGTTTCAGCCACCCAGAACTTCTTAGCAGAAATCTCACTCTGATCTTCGCTCACCCACATCCCAGAAGAGAGAGGACGCTGATCTTCTCGCTGCATGCTGAGAACAGTTGATTGCCAAGACATTAATGAATCCAACAGCAAATTAACTGCTCTCCATTGTTGCAGTTGAACTCAAGCCATTGCCCTTGAGCTGTGTTTGCACACTGAGAAGTCCCAGAGCAGCTGCAGAGGAAAGGCACAATGCATATTCCCAACAGGTTGGCCCCAGACCTCTATAAATGACCATCACAGGAAAATGAATTGTGAGAGATCAGAGGATTTTGACTCCTTCATGAGGCCACAGATATGCGACAGGCAACTCTAAGAATAACAGGTCCTTTTTCTGGTAAATGGAGACCAACAGCCAGTTTTACCAAGAGCTCTCTTTGCAGCACAGGTGGTAGTATGGAGAGCAGCAAGGGCCACACAAAAACCAGAAATCTACTCCTCTCTGTGAGAGTTGCTGGTAAGTAGTTTATTTACCATCACTATTTTCAAAAACACTATCCCAGAATCAGGATATACCTACACCTTAAAAACATATTACAGAATATTGTACATATTTTCATTACCATTTTGAGGCATTTATGTAATGACCTATCGTAACACCTTTTCTATGTGTGTCTAAGTTTCCACAATACTACTTGTATTGCCAGAGTAGAAATAACTTCAGAGGTTATCACAAAACCTGAGGGATTTAGCATGATGCCTCCAGTACTGGAAGAAAACCCAAAACATAACCAGAAACCCTGGGATGCCTAAATTCCTTAAGTGAGATAATGTGTGTGGAAAATTACTTATGGTAAACAATAGATAATGCTAAGTGTTAATCCTCTGCTTTTGATTAGCAGGACAGAAATGAATAATTTTTAGGGAGAAAGTATAGGGACACATTCCCATTATGATACAATATAGCATAACAATAGACCTACCAAAATATCTGTTTAAATAAAAATCATTATTGTAGAAGAAGTTATGTTTAGAAACGTATTCATTCACTAACTAGGGGTTTTCATCTTTATCTTATAACACCTAGATGCTTGGGCAGGGGAGTTGCAAGCAATTTATTAAGTGTAATAAATCCCTGAAGCTTGTGAGTAATCTACTTCATACACAACACCCCTCCTTTAAAAATATTATATTTTGGAGTCACTCATAAGTGACTTCATTCTCGGTCACCTGACTTTGAGATGACTGATTGGGAAAGAAAGTTGCAGAGCTGCTTGTTTTGTGGGAACTGAGCCGATGGTCTCCATAAGGGATATGTTTAGGAGACAGGAGACACTGTGTTCCTCAGAAGCCGTTGGGCTATGCTGCCTCACTTATGCCAAAAGAGGCTTTATTTTTCTCAGCAAGATATCTGCACCAGAACCACTGAACACAAATGTCCTCTCGCCTCTGTCAAGTCTCTGTTAGATCTTTTAGGTCCCACACAGTACCGTCTTTAAAGAATCTTTTAAAAACTCTGCTCCATGAATGTACTTGACAGACCTTCTTCATTCTTCAAACCTTTACTGAGTGCACATTTACACAAGGTGTTGCCCTAGTGTTTAGAACACAATTGAGAGGCCCAACTAGGACCTGGAGGAGCGCATATTCAAGATTGAATGAGGGGCTTTGACAAGTATTAACTGCTTCATTCCCAGAGCTGCCCAAGCAAACACTAAGGGAAAATAATGATAATTTGTAGATTACATAGAATTGTTACCAAGTTTCCTGCACATATTGAGTTCATCTTCTTATTAGATTGTAAGTTGGTTGAAAGACAGTGTCGGAGACCAGCTCCAACAGGGGGTCTCAGGAGACGAACGGATGGTGAGGAGTCGGCAGAAGAGTGGGTGGAGAAACAACGCAGACACCAAAGTGAAGGTGTTGATCTCAATCTTTACTTGTGAAGTTGATCATATATACTTTTCATTTTGGCAGGCTTACAGTACTTTGTGGTTACAAAACAGGAATCATTATTCAAACAAAACAAAATATTACATAGCTGCAATTAAAATAGAAGAATGTATCTTGGCTTATGCATAAGCAAGCATTTGTATTTTCAGTTCGAGTTTTGCTTTGAGCTGTTTCTGCTTAGTTAACTTTTAATAATAGTTATAAATGTCCCAAACTATTGGCCTATACCTTGACTATTCTTTCTTGACTTACTGACTGGAAGCGGTGCCATGGTTACGGCAAGTAGTTGATTTGTTATTACTTGTAATCAAACAAATGTAAGAGCACAAACCATTGTGCACAGGAACAAGAACAAGTTGCCCAGTACTAAGCACTAATCTATCTACTTAACATTAATTTTCCTTCTCTAGATTTTAATTTAATTTTTCAAAAACTTTCTTGACAGGAATATAGGGAGTTTTTCTTTAGAAATTAACAATTTAAACTCCACAGCTGAATCATGGCATTTAGAGCAAACTGATCTATGCTTTAGAAGTAGTTGCATTAATTGAGAAAGTCATGATTTTTCCTTTATACTTAATGGTCATATGAGAAATCAAAACTATACTTCTTAAAGGAATACAAAAACAAATCAGCCCATTCTCAGAAACATACTGCACTTTTCCAGAGGAGGATGTACGCCTTGCACCATCCACCTCAGTAGGGCCTTGCCATTGCCTGAGTCAGGGGAGGGGCGCAGCAGGACAGGGATCATATCTTATCCTCTTTGTGTTCTTAGTAGATCTGGCTTAGGACTAAATTAGACCCTGTATAGGAACAAAATTGGTTTGAATTGAAACTAACCACTACCAAGAAATGAAATTTTAAAATCATAAATGAAAAAGAGAATTTTTTATTTCGAAGAATTTTATAACTAGAAGGCTCTGACATATCATAAAATGTAATAATTTGTCTTCCCTTTTTCCTTTATGCTAGAAGAAGCACAGGTGAAATAAAAAGAACTGAAAGAGCTGGCACAGTGGTGCACGCCTGTAACCCAGCAGCTCAGGAGGCTGAGGCAGGAGGGTAGTGAGTTCAAAGACAGTCTCAGCAAAAACAAGGCACCAAGAAACTCAGTGAGACCCTGTCTGTAAATAAAACATAAAATAGGGCTTGGGATGTGGCTCAGTAGTCAAGCCCCTTAGTTCAATCTCTGGTAACTGCCCCCCTACAACCCAGCCCCCAAAAAACAGAACTGAAAGAGATGTTAAATGCTGAATTGAGTGCTGAATCTCCAAGACAGGAGGGAGGCTTTTTCCTGTTGAATTTGTTAAGATTTTAAACCTACCAGTTAGCGGTAAGGTCATCCCTGCATCTTAGGTGAAAGAGCCCAGCCTTCCCCAAAGTGTGTCCTTGGACCAGCATCACTGGGAACACTTGGAACTCACTGACTGAGGCCAACTTTTCTGCACAATGACCTCTTATCTTTCCCTCGGCTCCAAGCACTCACACCACATGGAAGGATATGAGGACAACTCTGGGCCAGGCCAGATAGCTCATAGATTTCACAGTAATAAATTCACATTGCCACAAGCACCTGAAATCATTCAGATATTTTTTCTGTATAAATTGACCTTGTACTGTGTGTGTGTGTGTGTGTGTGTGTGTGTGTTTTAATCAATTTACTGGGCAACATAAAATTGGATTTAATAATTTTAATCATTGCTTATGCTATTGAGATCAAATAGGAATCATTGTTTCCCTGATGTGCATAAGGGTTTTCATGATCAAACCACCATTCTTCCTCGTTTTGGTCATGCCCATTTTTTTTTTTTTTCGTTTGAGGAAATGAATCCCTAAGGTTAGTCAGCAAAACATTTTATTTATTGCCAAAGCAGAAAAAAAAAGAAAAAGAAAAGGTCTTCTCTTAAGACTCTAGACTTATTTATTTTATTTTGTTTATATTTAGATTTTAAAATTAGTTGTGCTTAACTGAAGCACTGACTTTCTATTGAAATTTAAATACTTTAAGCTTCTTAAGGCCCTGAGATTTGGAATTTTAATGAAAGCTGTGTTGGCCTATTAATCATGTGCAATGAATTATTAGAACCAAAGACAAGAATGTCTGGGCATTGAAGATAATAAGACAGTTTACTAATATATGGTATTATCATCAGGTAACTACAAATAAGATTTATTACATGATAACTTTTATGAGTCAATTTCTTTTTTGTTTCTTAAATCATAATTGTTAAAACATATTAAATGTACTAATTCATGTACATTATGCAAATTAAAGGGATTCATTGATGTTTCCCTACTTGCATTAATATATTGTGCATTAACTTCAATTCTTTTTTTTTGTAAAATGGCGATAATAGGTTATCTTATAGCTTGTTGTGTAAACCAAATAAGTTAATGCATGTAAAAGTCTTATAGGCATTTAATAAGTGTTAGGTATTTTTATCTAATGTGTGTCTCTATTCGTTACTCAATTTGAAAAATCCTGATTGGATACAGGTATGTAAAAATTCATCTTTTCAAAGAAATTCACTGAGTTTTGATGGAATTCATTATTCGAAATTCAATCTAATTTTTACAGAAAACATGCCACTTTTAAACTACATTAAACAAGGTTTTTAAAGTCAGGCATTTATGTGTATTGAAGCAATCTAAGAAGACTCACACTCAAATTATTTTTCTATGAAATATGCCCTAGATGATAATGATGATTATGGTTATTATTATTGCAGAGCAGAGGGTTTATAATTAAGTTGATCTAATTCCTATGCTGCTTTATATAAATTCTAAGGAGCAAGTACATATTGCGTCACAAAGTGTCATTCTTGAGTTATGATTGTTAATAATGGATTCTAATGGTGACCATGATGATGATTCAATCTAATGCCCTACATTAATAAAGAGCATAGAGGATAAGGAAAATAGTTTGGGTATCATCCTTCACCCTACCCCACACCCGTGACCTACAAAAAATTAGCCAGTAAAACCAAGCAAAAACTTATATGTAGATATAATTATATAAACGTACATTTGGAGATTTTTTTATTCTCCATGAAATTGTCCCTCCTGAACTGACCTTTATATTTAAGACCTTTACAATAGCAGTATGCACAACTTCAGAGATTATATTTTTAAATCCCTGAACATTTACGTTTAGTTTTCCCTTTTACACATCCACAGACCATGTACCAATTTCCCATAGTAAAATCTGCTGGAACTGCCTTCTATGTGGAATTTTATTTCTTTTTCTGAAAACATCTAGATATCTACCTATAAAAGAGATTGTCATATTGATCTTTTTGATACGGGAAGTTAAAAGAAAGTACATGTCACTGATTTCTAAATGACTTGAAGTTCATCCAGGTAGTTGATAGATAAAACAGAGAATGTAAGAAATGTCAAGTACATGTAGCGTCCAGCTCCATTTCAAAGTTGATTTATTGTAAATCAATGCTAATAAGATAACCTCTTGTTTAGGAAAATTATTTAGAGAAAGCGATACCTACAACTGAACTAGATAGTGTGGTGTTTTTAGTCATTTCTGGATAAACATTTACTACAATTTTCGTGAACACCAAGTATCACAAGAATCCCTACTTTCTCTATTTCCTTCTCTACTTTCTCTATTCTCCTGGGGGATTTCATATTCACCCTTTGCTGTAACAGTTGCCTTCAAGACAATGACTCCCAAATCTACACCTGCAGTTCTAGGCTGTCTGTGAAGGGCATTTCCAAGTGATTATCCCACAGATAACTCACATTCAACATTACTCAAATAAAATCCACTAAAGCCTCCTCTACATCTGCTATTCCTCACATATTCCTGTTTTCCTGAGTGATCCCACCGCTAGCCAGCCTGCCCAAACTGATTTGTTGTCTTTACCGTGTCCTTTTCAACTAGGACTTTAAAGTTCTCCATATCCTTCTCCATGAGGGCTTCAGAGATTTTCTCCCACCTTCAACACAGCACGTCTTCAGATACAGACCACTTCATTTTGATCTTGTTTTAGCACTCAGATCGCTATTTGAACTAAACAGGTGTGTCTAAAACCTGGGGAACCAGGTTTCACAATTATAGACCCCTGCTCCTTTGACTCACACGCACAATTCCATGAGTGGGTCTGTCTGCGTGTTCTAGACCTAGAGATCTGATGATTTTCTAAAACCCAGTCTATCTCCCTCCAGATGTCCCTGTTTTTAGTCTGCACTCACCTGAAAGAGATTTATGGTCCCCTATTGTTAATACTCTGCAATCACTGATGTCCATGCTCATACCCAAGCCTGGCTTCCAGAGACACACCTGGGCTCTCTGGTGGCCCATGGCATGGTGGGGGGTGGGATGTATTCCGAGGTTTCTATTGCCAAGTACCTTGCTTAGAAATCAGGCCTGACACAGCTTCACAGAGTCTTGTCCCGGCCCCATAGTCCGATACACTTCCACCTCCCCTAAAGTAGCAGGCTTTTCAGAATGACCCAGGGCTTGGCAGCATCCACTGGTACTATCCCACCATCCCCTTGAAGCCTAGCTGAAGTCTCCATAGAAACAGGGTACATCTCTATGGAAATGGGCTCCCTCCTCCCGCCCCAGTGTGATGCAGCTCTCAGAGAAGCTCAATAGTGAGGGTCTTTCCATTTATAGCAATTAGGATAACAAAGTGTTCTGAGCTTGCTGAGCCTTAGATGGCAGATTCCTGCTATATTTTTTGAGATTTCTGCCATCAATGTTGCCAGAGATGCCAACTTGCCATCCCACTAACTATAAGACAGTGTTCTCAGTCAAGACCAATCCCACAACCAATAACACACATACACACACACACGCACACACACACACACACACAAACACACACAAACACGCACACGCCCATCCGTTATGGTGAGCAAGGCTTTGTATCTGTGATACAGACCGAATGCACCCACCAATCACATTCACTGCTTCAAACAGATCGTGATCAGGAAACAACTGATTTCACTTGTAAAATGTGATATGTCCTGGACTATCACTGTGGTAAAAAAGAAGTAGAGAAATACAAAAAATGGGAGAAAATACTTAACCTCTTAGAGACCTAAAAAAAATATTTAGATGTGGTTCCAACCAATCCTGAGTTAAAAATCATCTTGAAAAAAATGTTTTCACTTCTATTTATCAATTTACTTACTTACTTACTTACTTACCTACTTACTGCAGTACTGGGGATTGAACACAGTGGCACTCCACCATGTTGGATGTCGTGTTATGTGACACCTTCCCTGGCCTTACATCTGGATCTGGAGAAGAGCCTGGAGCACCAGTCTTCGGCAAGGCCTCGTGGACATGTGTTCAGAAGGCAGCACCAGATCATTGTGAAACCCGCAGCCGCTGTCCTCGGCAGCCTGGGAAGACATTAACAGATGGCATCATTGAAACGGGCTCCCTGATTTCAGTGAGAATAAGGGGACCCTGAAGTAGAAGAGGCCATGTGGTTGAGCAGTGATCAGAACATTCGAATCTGTAGAGATTTCTGACAGTGGTAAATAATCGTGGTATTTATAGATGGGAAAAAATGGGCACCCTCCTAGAATAGTGCCTGTCCCATGTAATGTGAAACTCTTCTTTTCACACTTCATTGGTGCATTGTAGTGGTCCATAATGGTGGAATTTGCTGACACATATTTGAACATGCACACAAAATAACCGTAAACTTTGGCCAATATGATTCCAATATTTCACTTTTTCTCACCTCCTCCCCTGGTGCCTTGACTCTACTGATCTCTCTTAAACTTTCATGATGAGACTCCCTTCTAAACTTTCCTTCCTTTTCCCCCTCTAGCTTTAACAGATGAAAAACATACGGCCCTTAACTTTCTGAGTTTCTTATTTCCCTTAATGTTCTGAAGATCCATCCATCTTCCAGCATGACATAATTTCGTTCTTCTTTATGGCTGAATGAAATTCCAGTGTGCATATACCAGATGTTCTTTATCCATTCGTCCACTGATGTCACCTCGGCTGGTTCATGGGCATGTATGTGTCATTATAGTATGATGACTTCGATCCGCTGTGATAAATACCAAGCAGAGGTAGAGTTGGGTTGCAGGGTGGTCCATAGCTACTCCTGAGGAGCCTCCATCCCGATTTCCGTGGTGGTTGTGCTGATTTACATGCCAACCAACAGGGTGAGAGTGCTCCTTTCTCTCCAATTCTCTTCTTGTCACACTCATTTCTGTTTGTATTCTTGGTGGATGCCTTTGTCACTGAAGTGAGATGAAATCTCAGGGTAGTCTTGACTTGCAAGTATTTTCATATATTTGTTGGCCACTCACATATTTTCTTCTAAGATGTGTCTGTTTAGTTCATTTAGTTTCCCATTTGGTAATTGGGTTATTTGATAATTGGGTTATTTAATAATTGTGGGTTTGATGTTAAGTTTTAAGAGTTCTTTATTAATATTCTGAATATTCAACCTCTTTTAGAAGAGCCCCTCATAAAGATTTTCTCCCTTTCTCTCTTCATATTCTAATTGTCTCCTTTGCTGGGCAGAACCTTCTTAATTTGATGCTATCCTATTAGCTAACTTTTGGTATTATCTCCTGAGCTTTCGCATCCTATTGAGAAAGACATTGCCTCTGCCTGTAGGTTGGAGTATTGACTTTGTTTTTTCCTTGAAACTGCATAATTTCTGATCTAGTGCCTGGGTCTTTAATGCATTTTGAGTTGATTTTTTTGCAGGGTGAGCGATAGTTCAGGTCTCATTCTTCTGCATTTGGACAGGGGTGTAGAAGGACTGTTTCAGAGAGTAGATGTTAAAGGCTGGGATGCAGAAGAACTGTGGCAAAGAGCAGAAGTTGGAGACTGAGGTGCAGAAGGACTGTTACAGAAAGCAGAGTTTGGAGACTGGGGTGCACAAAGATCATTGCAGAGAGCAGAGTTTTCAGACTGAGGTGCAGAAGGACTGTTGCAGAGAGCAGATGTTTGAGACTGGGGTTCAGAATGACTGTTGCAAAGAGCAGAGGTTGGAGAATGGGGTGAAAAATAATCGTTGCAGAGAGCAGAGATTGGAGACTGGTGTGAAGAAGGACTGTTATGGAGAGCAGAGTTTGAAGACTTGCTGGCAGAAGGATCTTACAGAAAGCAGAGTTTGGAGACTGAGGTGCAGAAGTACTGTAAAAGAGAGCAGAGTTTGGAGACTGTGGTGCAGAAGGACTGATACAGAAAGCAGAGGTTGGAGACTAGGGTGCAGAAGGGCAATTACAGAGTGCAGCAGTTGGAGACTGTGGTACAGAAGGACTGTTACAGAGAGCAGAGATTAGAAATTGGGGAGCAGAAGGACTGTTTCAGAGAACAGAGGTTGGAGACTGGGTTGCAGCAGGACCTTTGAAGAAAGCAGAGTTTAGAGACTGGGTTGGAGAAGGAATGTTACAGAGAGCAGAGTTTGGAAACTGGGGTGCAGAAGGACCTTACAGCGAACAGAGGTTGGAGACTGGGTTGCAGAAGAAGTGTTAAGGAGAGGAGACGTTGGAGATTGGGGTGCAGAAGGATCATTGCAGAGAGCAAAGGTTGGAGACTGGGGTGCAGAACGACGGTTGCAGAGAGCAGAGTTTGGAGACTGAGGTGCAGAAAAACTGTTACAGAGAGCAGAGTTTGAAGGGTAAGTTGTAGAAGGATCGTTGAAGACAGCAGAAGTTGGAGACGGAGTTGCAGAAGAATCATTGCAGAGAGCATAGGTAGAGTCTGGGCTACAGAAGGATCGTTACAGAGAGCAGAGGTGGGAGACTGGGGTGGAGAAGGACTGTTACAGAGAGAACAGGTTAAAGCCTGGGGTACTGAAGGAATTTTGCAGAAAGTAGAGGTTGGAGACTGGGGTGCAGAAAGACTGTTGAAGAGAGCAGAGTTTGGAGACTGAGATGAAGAAGGACTGTTACACAGAGAAGACGTTGGAGATTTGTTTGCAGAATTATAATACAGAAAGCTGAGGTGGGAGCCTAAGGTGCAGAAGGAACGTTAAAGAGAGCAGAGGTTAGAGACTGGCGTGCAGAAGAACTGTTTCAGAGAGCAGAGTTTGGAGACTGGGTTGCAAAAGGCCTGCTAAAGAGAGTAGAGGTTGGAGACTGGGTTGCAGAAGGACTGTTATAGAGAGCAGAATTTTGAGGCTGGGTTGCAGAAGGACTATTATAGAGAGCAGAGTTTTGAGGCTGGGTTGCAGAAGGATCTTACAGAAAGCAGAGGTTGGTGACTGACGCGCAGGACGACTGTTACAGAGAGCAGTGGTTGGAGACTGGGTGTAGAAGAATCATGCAGAGAGCAGAGGTTTAAGACTGAGGTGCAGAAGGACTGTTACAGAGAGCAGAGGATGGAGACCGAAGTGCAGTAGGACAGTTACAGAGAGCAGAGTTTGGTGACTGAGGTGCAGAAGGACTGTTACAGAAATCAGAGGTTGGAAATTGGGGTGCAGAGGGACCGTTAAAGAGAGCAGACGTTGGAGACTGTGGTATACAAAGACTGTAAAAAAGAGCAGAGGTTGGAGAATATGGTGCAGAAGGACTGTTACAGAGAGCAGAGGTTGGAGACTGGGGTGCAGTAGGACTGTTACACAGAGCAGAGGTTCAAGACTGGGGTGTAGAAGGACTGTTTAAGAGAGCAGAGGTTGGAGACTTGGGTGCAGAAGGACTGTTTGCAGAGAGCAGAATTTGGAGACTGTTGTGCAGAAGCCTGTTGCAGATAGCAGAGGTTCGAGACTGGGGTGCAGAAGGACTGATACAGAAAACAGAGGTTAGGAACTGAGGTGCAGAAGGACCATTAGAGACAGCAGTTTTTGTACACTGCAATACAGGAGGACTGTTACAGAGAGCAGAGGTTGGAGACTGGAGTGGAGAAGAACTGTTTCAGAGTGAAGACGTTGGAGACTGGTGTTCAGAAGAACTGTTGCAGAGAGCAGAGTTAGGAGACTGAGATGCAGAAGGCTGTTACAGAGAGCAGAGGTTGGAGACTGTGTACAGTAGGGCTGTTACAGAGAGCAGAGTTTGGAGACTGGGTTGCAGAAGAATATTACGTAGAGCAGAGATTGGAGACTGCGGTGCAGAAGAATTATTACAGAGAGCAGACGTTGGCGACTGGGGTGCAGTAGAATTATTGCAGAGAGCAGAGTTTGGAGACTGGTGTGCAGAAGGATCGTTGCAGAGAGCAGAGGTTGGAGACTTGGGTGCAGAAGGACGGTTGCAGAGAGTAGATGTTGGAGACTGGGATCCAGAAGGATCATTGCAGATAGCAGAGATTGGAAACTGTGTTGCAGAGGGACAGTTACACAGAGCAGAGGTTGAAGACTGCAGTGTAGAAAGACTGTTGCAGAGAGCAGAGTTTGGAGACTGTGGTGCAGAAGGACTGTTGCAGATAGCAGAGTTTGGAAACTGTGGTGAAGAAGGACTGTTGCAGGGAGCAGGTGTTGGAGACATGGGTGCAGAAGGACTTTTGTAGAGAGTAGAATTTTAAGACGGAGGTTCAGAAGGACTGTTGCAGATAGCAGAGGTTGGAGACTGGGGTGTAGAAGGACTGTTGCAGAGAGCAGAGGTTGGAGAGTGGGGTGTAGAAGGACTGTGGCAGAGAGCAGAGGTTGGAGACTTGGGTGCAGAAGGACTGTTGCAGAGAGCAGAATTTGGAGACTGAGGTGCAGAAGGACTGTTACAGAGAGCAGAGTTCGGGGACTGGTGTGCAGAAGGATTGTCTCAGATAGCAGAATTTGGAAACTGGGGTGAAGAAGGACTGTTGCAGGGAGCAGGTGTTGGATACATGGGTTCAGAAGGATTTTTGCAGAGAGTAAAATTTGGAGACTGAGGTGCAGAAGACTGTTGCAGATAGCAGAGGTTCAAGACTGGGTTGCAGAAGGACTGATACAGAAAGCAGAGGTTAGGGACTGAGGTGCAGAAGGACCATTACAGACAGCAGTGTTTGGACACTGCAATACAGAAGGACTGTTACAGAGAGCAGGGGTTGGAGACTGGAGTGGAGAAGAACTGATTCAGAGTGACGACGTTGGAGACTGATGTTCAGAAGAACTGTTGCAGAGAGCAGAGTTAGGAGACTGAGATGCAGAAGGCTGTCACAGAGAGCAGAGGTTGGAGACTGTGGTGCAGAAGGAGTGTTACAGAGAGCAGATGTTGGCGACTGGGGTGCAGTAGGATTATTGCAGAGAGCAGAAGTTGGAGACTGGTGTGCAGAAGGATCGTTGCAGGGAGCAGAGGTTGGAGACTTGGGTGCAGAAGAACCGTTGCAGAGAGCAGATGTTATAGACTGGGATGCAGTAGGTTCGTTGCAGAGAGCAGAGATTAAAAACTAGTTTGCAGAAGGACTGCTACACAGAGCAGAGGTTGAAGACTGGAGTGTAGAAGGACTGTTGCAGAGAGCAGAGTTTGGAGACTGAGATAAAGAAGGACTGTTACAGCAGAGTTTAAAGACTGAAATAGAGGAGGACTGTTACAGAGAGCAGAGGTTGGAGACTGGAGTGGAGAAGAACTGTTTCAGAGTTAAGAAGTTGGAGACTGGTGTGCAGAAGAACTGTTGAAGAGAGTAGAGTTAGATGACTGAGATGCAGAAAGACCGTTACAAAGAGCAGAGATTAGAGACTACGGTGCAGAAGGATTGTTACAGAGAGCAGAGGTTGGCGACTGGGGTGCAGTAGGATTATTGCAGAGAGCAGAGGTTGGAGACTGGTGTGCAGAAGGATCGTTGCAGAGAGCAGAGGTTAGAGACGTGGGTGCAGAATGACGATTGCAGAGAGCAGATGTTATAGACTGGGATACAGAAGGATGGTTGCAGAGAGCAGAGATTAAAAACTAGTTTGCAGAAGGACTGCTACACAGAGCAGAGGTTGAAGACTGGAGTTTAGAAGGACTGTTGCAGAGAGCAGAGTTTGGAGACTGTGGTGCAGAAGGACTGTTGCAGATAGCAAAGGTTGGAAAATGGGGTGAAGAAGGACTGTTGCAGGAAGCATGTGTTGGAGACATGGGTGCAGGA
Source organism: Ictidomys tridecemlineatus (assembly GCF_052094955.1). Classification (NCBI taxonomy): domain Eukaryota; kingdom Metazoa; phylum Chordata; class Mammalia; order Rodentia; family Sciuridae; genus Ictidomys; species Ictidomys tridecemlineatus. Next base: position 58,799 of record NW_027522832.1, on the reverse strand, counting down.
GGACTTTTGCAGAGAGTAAAATTTGGAGACTGAGGTTCAGAAGGACTGTTTCAGATAGCAGAGTTTGGAGACAGGGTACAGAAGGGCTGTTACAGAGAGCAGAGTTTGGAGACTGGGCAGCAGAAGAATATTACTTAGAGTTTGGTGACTGTTGTGCAGAAGGACTGTTGCAGAGAGCAGAGTTTGGAGACTGGAGTGGAGAAGGACTGTTGCAGAGAGCAGAGTTTGGAGACTGATGTGCAGAAGGACTGTTGCAGAGAGCAGAGTTTGGAGACTGGAGTGCAGAAGGACTGTTATAGAGAGCAGATGTTATAGACTGACATGCAGAAGGACAGTTACAGAGAGCAAAGTTTGGAGACTGGGGTGCAGAAAGACTGATACAGAGAGCAGAGTTTTGAGACTGTGGTGCAGAAGGCTGTTACAGAGAGCAAAGTTTGGAGACTGGGTACAGATGTGCTGTTACAGAGAGCAGAGTTTGGATACTGGGTTGCAGAAAAATATTACTTAGAGCAGAGTTTGGAGACTGCAGTGCAGTAGGATTGTTAGAGAGAGCAGAATTTGGCGAATGGGTGCAGTAGGATTATTGCAGAGAGTAGAGGTTGGAGTCTGGTGTGCAGAAGGATCGTTGCAGAGAGCACAGGTTGGAGACTTGGGTGCAGAAGAACAGTTGCAGAGAGCAGATGTTGGAGACGGGGATGCAGAAGGATCGTTGTAGAGAGCAGAGATTGAAAACTGGGTTGCAGAAGGACTTTTACACAGAGCAGAGGTTGAAGACTGGCGTCTAGAAGGACTGTTACAGAGGGCAAAGTTAGGAGACTGGGGTGCAGAAGGACTGTTATAGAGAGCAGATGTTAAGGACTGAGATGCAGAAGAACTGTTACAGAGAGCAGAGGTTGGAGACTTGGGTGCAGAAGGACTGATACAGAAAGCAGAGGTTGGAGACTTGGGTCCAGAATGAACCTTACAAAGAGCAGAGGTTGGAGACTGCTGTACAGAAGGACTGTTACAGAGTACAGAGGTTGGAGAATGGGATGCAGAAAGACTGTTTTAGAGAGTAGATGTTATAGATTTGGATCCAGAAGATCTGTTGCAAAGAGCTGAAGTTGGAGACTGGGGTGCAGAAGGATTGTTGCAGAGAGCAGAGGTTGGAGACTGGGGTGAAAAAGGACTGATACAGAGATCAGAGTTTCAAAATTGGGGTGCAGAAAAATCTTACAGTGAGCAGAGGTTGGAGGGTGGGATGCAGAGGAACTGTTGAACAGAGTAGAGGTTGGAGACTGGGTGCAGAAGGACAGTTACAGAGAGCAGAGTTTGGAGACTGCATGGCACAAGGATCTTACATAGAGCAGAGGTTGGAGACTGAGGTGCAGAAGAAATGTTGCCGAGAGGAATGGTTGGAGACTGGGGTGCAGAAGGATTTTTGCAGGGAGCAGAGGTTGGAGACTGACATGCTGAAGGACTTTTGCAGACAAATAAGATTGGAGAATGGGGTGCAAAAGGACCGTTGCAGAGAGCAGATGTTGGAGACTGAGGTGAAGAAGGATTGTTACAGTGAGCAGACATTGCAGACTGGGTTGAAGAAGGACTGTTACGGACATCAGTGCTAGGACACTGCGGTGCAGAAGGATCTTTCAGAGATAAGAGGTTGGAGACTGCGGTACAAAGGAACTGTTTCACAGAGCAGAGGGTTGAGATTGCTGTGCCAAAGGACTATTACAGTGAGCAGAGTTTGGAGACTGGGTTGCATAAAGATGTTACATAAAGCAGAGTTTGAAGACTGAGTTGCAGAAGAAATGATACCAAGAGCAGAGTTTGGAGACTGGGGTGCAGAAGGACTATTACAGAGAGCAGAGGTTGGAGACTGAGTTGAAGAATAACTGTTTCAGAAAGCAGAATTTAGAGACTGTGGTGCATATAGATCCCTGCAGAGAGCAGGGTTTTCAGACTGATGTCAGAAGGACTGTTTCAGAGAGCAGATGTTTGAGACTGGGGTGCAAAAAGATCGTTGCAGAGAGCAGAGGCTATAGACTGAGGTAAAGTAGGACCATTGCAGAGGTCAGTGTTTGGGAACTGAGGTGCAGATGGATTGTTACAGAGTACAGAATTTGAATACTGGGCTGCAGAAGGACTGTTGCAGAGAGCAGAGTTTGGAAACTGGGGTTTAGAAAGACTGTGACAGAGAGCAGTGGTTAGAGACTGGGGTGCAGAATTTCTGTTACAGAGAGCGGAGTTTGGAGACAGGGTTACAGAAGGATCTTACAGAGAGCAGAGTTTGGAGACTGAGGTGGGACAGGACTCTTACAGAGAGAAGAGTTTGGAGACTGGGGTGCAGAAGGATCGTTGCAGAGAACCGAGTTTTCAGACTGAGATGTAGAAAGAATATTGGATATTACAGATGTTGGAGACTGGGGTGCAGAAGGATCTTAGTAGAGATCAGAGGTTTGAGACTTGGGTGCAGAAGGACTGTTACAAAGAACAGAGGTTAAAGTCTGCGGTGCAGAAGGACCATTGCAGAGAGCAGAGTTGGAGACAGAGATTAAAAAGGATTGTTACAGAGAGCAGAGGTTGGAGTCTGCAGTGCAGAAGGACTGTTGCAGATAGCAGAGTTTGGAGAATGGGGTTAAGAAGGACTGTTGCAGGGAGCAGGTTTTGGAGACTTAAGTACAGAAAAACTGTTGCAGAGAGCAGAATTTGGAGACTAAGTTGCAGAAGGACTGTTACTGAGAGCAGAGATTGGAGACTGGTGTTCAGAAGGACTGATATAGAAAGCAGAGGCTGGAGACTGGGGAGCAGAAGAACCGTTGCAGAGAGTAGAGTTCGGAGACTGCAATAAAGGAGGACTGTTACAGAGAGCAGAGGTGGAAGAATGGTTTATTGAAGAACTGTTTCACAGTGCAGATGTTGGAGACTGCGGTGCAGAAGGACAGTTACAGAGAGCAGAGGTTGGAGACTGCGGTACAGAAAGACTGTTATAGAGAGCCGAGGTTGAAGACTGGGGAGTAGAAGGACTAATGCAGAGAACAGACGTTGGAGACTAGGTTGCAGCAGGTCCGTTGAAGAAAGCAGAGGTTGTAGACTAGGTTGGAGAAGGACTGTTGCAGAGAGCAGTTGTTGGAGACTTGGGTGCATAAGGATCTTTGCAGAGAGCAGAGGTTGAAGACAGGGGTGTAGAAGGACGGTTACAGAGAGCAGAAGTTGGATTCTGAGGTGCAGAAAAACAGTTACAGAGAGCAGAGGTTGGAGACTGGGGTGCAGAAAGATCGTTGAAGAGAGCAGAAGTTGGAGATTGAGTTTCAGAAGAATCGTTGAAGAGATCAGAGGTGGAGACTGGGCTGCAGAAGGATCATTACAGAGAGAAGAGGTGGGAGACTGCGGTTCAGAAGGACTGTTACAGAGAGCACAGGTTGGAGACTCGGGTGCAGAAGGAATGTTGCAGAAAGCAGAGGTTGGAGACTGGGATGTAGAAGGACTGTTGCAGAGAGCAGAGGTTGGAGACTGAGATGCCGAAGGACTGTTACACAAAGCAGACGTTGGAGACTGGTGTGAAAAATTATGATACAGAAAGAAGAGGTGTGAGACTGGGGTGAAGAAAGACCGTTACAGAGAGCAGAGGTTGCTTACTGGCGTGCAGAAGGAGTGTTTCAGAGAGCAGAGTTTGGAGACTTGGGTGCATAAGACCTGCTACAGAGAACAGAGTTTTGAGACTGGGTTGCAGAAGGATCTTACAGAAAGGAATGGTTGGTGACTGTGGTGCAGGTCGAATGTTACAGAGAGCAGTGATTGGAGACTGGGGGGCAGAAGGATAGTGCAGAGAGCAGAGGTTTCAGACTGAGGTGCAGAAGGACTGTAACAGAGAGCAGACGTTGGAGACTGAAGTGAAGCAGGACTCTTACAGAGAGCAGAGTTCGGTGACTGAGGTGCAGAAGGACTGTTACAGAAAGCAGAGGTTGGAAATTGGGGTACAGAGGGACCGTTACAGAGAGCAGAAGTTGGAGACTTTGGTGAAGAAGGACTGTTGCAGAGAGCAGAATTTGGAGACAGAGGTGCAGAAGGACTTTTGAGGAGAGGAGACGTTTGAGACTACGGTGCAGAAAAATCGTTGCAGAGAGCAGAGGTTGGAGACTGAGGTGCAAAAAGACTGTTACAGAGAGCAGAGGTTGGATACTGGGGTGGAGAAAACATGTTACGGAGAGCAGAGTGTGGAGAAGGGCTCCAGAAGGACTGTTACAGATCACAGAGTTTGGAGACTGGGTTGAAGAAGGATCTAATAAAGACCAGATGTTGGGGACCCAGGTGCAGAAGAACTTTTACAGAGAGTAGAGTTTGGAGACTGAGGTGCAAAACGATCACAGCAGAGAACAGCGTTTTAAGACTGAGGTGCAGAAGGACTGTTGCAGAGACCACAGGTTGGAGACTAGGGTGCAGAAGGACTGTTGCAGAGAGCAGAGGTTGGAGACTGGGGTGCAGAAGGCTTGTTATAGAGAACAGACGTTGGAGACTGGGGTCCAGAAGGCCTGTTACGGAGAGGAGAGTTGGGAGAAGTGGTGCAGAAGGACTGTTAGAGAGGGCAGAGTTGGGAGACTTGGTTGCAGAAAGATGGTAGAGAGAGCAGACGTTGGAGACTGAGGTGTAGAATGATCGTTGCAGAGAGAAGAGTTTTGAGACTGGGGTGCAGAAGGCCTTTTAAAGAGAGCAGAGGTTGAAGACTGGGGTTCAGAAGTTGTGTTATAGAGAGCAGAGTTAGCAGACTGGGTGGCAGAATTATCTTACTGAGAACAGAGTTTGGAGACTGAGGTGCAGGAGGACTGTTACAGAGAGCAGTGGTTGGAGACTGGGGTTCTGATGGATCGTGCAGAGAGAAGAGGTTTCAGGCTGAGGTGTAGATCGACTGTTACAGAGAGCATAGTTTTGAGACTGAGGTACAGAAGGACTGTTACAGAGAGCAAATTTTGGAGACTGTGTTGCAGAAGGATCTTACATAGAGTAAAGTTTGGACACTGAGGTGCAGAAGAACTGTTACAGAGAGCAGATGTTGAAGTCTGGGGTGCAGAAAGATTGTTGGAGAGAGCAAAATTTTCAGACTGATTTGCAGAAGGACTTTTGCAGAGAGCAGATGTTGAAGACTGGGGTGCAGAATGTTCGTTGCAGAGAGCAGAAGTTGGAGACTGTAGTACAGAAAAACTGTTGCAGAGAGCAGAGGTTGGAGACTAGGGTACACAAAGTTTTTCAGAGAGCAGATGTTGGATACTTTTGTTCAGAAGGACTGTTACAGAGAGCAGAAGTTGGAGAATGGGTTGCAGAATGACTTTTTCTGAGAGCAGAGGTTGGAGACTGAGGATTTGAAGGACGGACAAAGAAAGCAGAGGTTGAGGACTGGCGTGCAAATGGACCTCTACAGAGAGCAGAGTTTGGAAACTGCGGTACAGAAGGACTGTTACAGAGAGCAAAGTTCTGAGCCTGGGGAGAAGAATGTGTGTTGCAAAGTACAGAGGTTGGAGACTGGGGTGCAGTAGAACCGTTGCAGAAAGCAGAGGTTGGAGACTGGTATGGAGAAGGGATATTACAGAGAGCAGAGTTTGGAAACTGGGGTCAGAAGGATCTTTCAGAGAGCAGAGGTTGAAGACTGGGGTGCAGAAGGATCATTGCAGAGAGCAGAGTTTGGACACTGGGGTGCAGAAGGACTGTTGCAGAGAGCAGATGTTGGAGTCTGGGGTGCAAAATGACTCTTTCAGAGAGCAGAGGTTGAAGACTGAGGTGGATATGTACTGTTACAGGGAAAAGAGTGTGGAGACCGGGGTGCAGAAGGCCTGTTGCAGAGAGCAGAGGTTTAAGACTGAGGTACAGAAGGTTCATTGCAGAGAGCAGAGTTGGAGACTTGGCTGCAGAATGACTGTTACGCAGAGCACACGTTGCAGACTGGGGTGCAGAAGAAATTTTGCAGACAGCAGAGGTTGGAGACTGGGGTGAATAAGGACTGTCACAGATAGCAGAGTTTGGATATGAGGTGAAGAAGGACTGTTACATAGAGCAGAGGTTGTAGACTGGGGTGCAGAAGGACTGATACAGAAAGTAGAGGTTGTAGACTGGGGTGCAGAAGGACCGTTACAGAGAGAAGATTTTGGAGACTGCAGTACGGAAGGACTGTTACAGAGAGTAGAGGTTGGCGACTGGGGTGCATAAGGAGTGTTGCAAAGAACATAGTTTGGAGACTGAGGTGAAGAAGGACTCTTACAGAGAGCAGAGTTTTTAGACAAGGTTTCAGAAGGATCTTACAGAGAGCAGAGTTTGTAGACAGAGATGATGCAGGAGTGTTACAGAGAGCAGAGGTTTGAGACTGGGTTGCAGAAGTATTGTTATAGAGAACAGACTTTGGAGACTGGGGTGCAGAAGGCCTGTTATGGATAGGAGAGATGGGAGAAGGCGTGCAGAAAGACTGTTACAGAATGCAGAGTTTGGAGACCTGGTTGCAGAAGGAATTTATAGAGAGCAGATGTTGGAGAGTGAGGTGCAGAGGGACTGTTACAGAGAGCAGAGTTTGGAGACTGGGGTGCAGAAGGACTGTTGCAGATACCAGAGGTTGGAGACTGGGGTGTTGAAGGACTGTTGCAGAAACCAGAAGTTAAAATCTGGGGTGCTGACGGACTGTTGAAGAGAGCAGATGTAGGAGACTGAGCTGTAGAAGGACTCTTACAAAGAGAAGAAGTTTTGCGAATTGGGTGCAGAAGCACTGACACAGAGAGCAGAGTTTGGAGACTGGGGTGCAGAAGGCCTGTTACAGAGAGAAGAGGTTGGAGCCTGGGGTGCAGAAGGATCTTACGTGGAGCAGAGTTTGGAGACTGAAGTGCAGAAAGACTGTTACGGAGAGCAGAGTTAGGAGACTGGGGTGCAGAAGGATCCTTGGAGACAGCAGAGTTTCCAGACTGAGGTGCAGAAGGACTGTTGCAGAGATCAGATGTTGGAGACTTGGGTGCAGAAGGACTGTTGCAGAGAGCAGATGTTGGAGACTGGGATTCAGAAGGATCTTTGCAGATAGCAGAGGTTGACACTGGGGTGCAGAAGGACTGTCACACAGAGCAGAGGTTGAAGACTGAGGTGAAGAAGGACAGTTACAGAGAGCAGATGTGGGAGACAGGGGTGCAGGACTGATACAGAGCAGAAGTTGAAGACTGAGGTACAGAAGGACTGTTACACAGAGCAGAGGTTCGAGACTCGGGTGCAGAAGAATTATTGCAGAGAGCAGAGTTTTCAGACTGAGGTACAGAAGAACTGTTGCAGAGAGCAGATGTTGGAGATTAGGGTGCAGAAGAAGTGTTGCAGCGAGCAGGGGTTGGATTCTGGGGTGCAGAGTGATCGTTGCAGAGAGCAGAGTTTGGACACTGGGGTGCAGAAGGACTGATACAGAGAGCAGAGGTTGGAGACTGGGGTGTAGAAGGTCTTTTACAGAGAGCAGAGTTTGGAGAGTGAGGTGCCAAAAAACTGTTACAGAGAGCAGAGTTTGGAGACAGGGTGCAGAAGGATCTTACATAGAGCAGAAGTTAGAGACTGAGGTGTAGAAGCACTGTTACAGAGAGTAGAGGTTGGAGACTCAGGCGCAGAAAGACCGTTGCAGAGAGCAGAGGTCGGAGACTGAGGTGCAGAAGGATTGTTACAGAGAGCAGAGGTTGGAGACTGGGGTTTAGGAGGACTGTAGCAGAGAGCACAGTTTGGAGACTAAGGTGCAGAGGGAGAGTTACACAGAGCACAGGTTTGAGACTGGGGTGCAGAAGGCCTGATAAATAAAGCAGAGGTTGGAGACTCGGGTGTATAGGTTTCCTTACAGAGAGCAGAGGTTGGAGAATGCAGTACAGAAGGACTGTTATAGAGAGCACAGTTTGGAGACTAGGGTGGAGAAGGACTGTTGCAGAGAGCAAATGTTGGAGACTGGGGTGCAAAGGACTGTTGCAGAGAGCAGAGGATGGAGACTGGGGTGAAGAAGGACTGTTGCAGAGAGCAGAGTTTGCAGACTGAGTTGCAGAAGGACTGTTACAGAGGGCAGAGTTTTGAGACTGTGGTGCAAAACGACTGATACAGAAAGCAGAGTTTGGATACTGGGGTGCATAAGGACCCTTACAGAGAACAGCGGTTTGAGACTGCGCTACAGAAGGAATGTTACATAGAGCAGAGATTGGAGAATGGGGTGCAAAAGAACTAATGTAGAGACCAGAGGTTGAAGACTGGGATGCTGAAGGATTGTTGGGGCGAGTAGAGTATTGAGACTGGTGTGTAGAAGGACTGTTGCAGAGAGCAGAGTTTGGAGACTGCGGTGTAGAAAAACTTTTTCAGAGAGCAGACGTTGGATACTGGCGTGCAGAAGGAACGTTGGTGGGAGCAGAGTATGGAGACTGGGGTCTAGAAGTACTGTTGCAGAGACCAGAGGTTGGAGATTGAGGTACAGAAGGACTGTAAAAGAGAGCAGAGGTTGGAGACTGGGGTGCAGACGGATTATTGCAGAGAGCAGAGTTTTAAGACTGAGGTACTGAAGAACTGTTGCAGAGAGCAGATATTGGAGATTGGGGTTCAGATGAACTGTTGCAGCGAGCAGAGTTTTGAGACTAGGGTGCAGAAGGATCGTTTCAGAGAGCAGAGGTTGGAGACTGGCGTGCAGAAGGACGGTTGCAGAAAGCAGAGTTTGGAGACTGAGGTGAAAAAGGACTGTAAAGAGAGCAGAGGTTGGTTACTGGGGTGCAGAAGGACTGATACAGAAAACAGAGGTTGGAGACTGGGGTGCAGAAGGACTGTTGCAAAGAGCAGAGTTTGGAGACTGGGGTGGAGAAGAACTGTTTCAGAGAGCAGATTTTGGAGACTTGGGTGCAGAAGGATTGGTAATGCAAGCAGTGTATGGAGACTGGGGTGTACAAGGAGTGTTGCAGAGAACAGAGGTTGGAGTCTGAGGTGCAGAAGTACCATTGCAGAAAGTACAGTTTGGAGACTGGGTTTCAGAAGGATCCTACAGAGAGCAGAGTTTGGACACTGAGGTGCAGAAAGACTGTTCCAGAGAGAAGAGGTTGGATATTGGGGTGCATAAGTACTTTTGCAGAGAAAAAAGGTTGGATTCTGAGGTGCACAAAGAATGTTACAGAGAGCAGAGGTTGGAGATTCGTGTGCAGAATGACTGATACATTATGCAGATTTTGGAGACTCGGGTGAAGAAAGACTGTTACAGACAGCAGAGGTTTGAGACTGCAGTACAGATGGACTGTTACAGAGAGCAGAGTTTGAAGACTGGGGTGCAGAGGAATTGTTGCAGAGAGCAGAGGTTGCAGAGTGAGGTGCAGAAGGACTGTTACAGAGAGCAAAATATGGAAACTGTGGTGCAGAAGGACTGATACAGAAAGCCGAGATTGGAGACTGGGGTGTAGAAGGACTGTTGCAGAGAGCAGAGTTTGGAGATTGGGTTGGAGAAGAACTGTTGCAGACAGCAGATGTTCGAGACTGGGGTGCAGAAGGAATGTTGCAGAGAGCAGAGGTTGCAGAGTCAGGTGCAGACGGACTGTTACAGAGAGCAGAGTTTGGAGACTGTGGTGCAGAAGCACTTATACAGAAAGCAGAGTTTGGAGACTGGGGTGAAGAAGGACTTTTACAGAGAACAGTGGTTGAAGACTGCAGTCTAGAAGAACTGTTTTTGAGAATTAGGTTGGAGACTGGGATGCAGAGGGACCATTGCAGAGAGCAGAGGTTGGAGACTGGGGTGCAGAAGGAATGTTACCGATTGCAGAATTTGGAAACTGGGTACAGAAAGATTTCCCAGAGAGCAGAGGTTGGAGACTGGGTTGTAGAGAGACTGTCGCAGAGCAGACGTTGAAGACTAAGGTGCAGAAGGATCGTTGCAGAGAGCAGATTATGGAGACTGGGTTATAAAAGGACTGTTCCAGAGAGCAGAGTTTGGAGACTGGGGTGTAGAAAGACTGTTGCAGAAAGCAGTTGTTGAATACTGAGGTGCAGAAGGACTGTTTCAAGAGCAGAGTTTGGAAACAGGAGTGCAGAATGACTGATACAGAGAGCAGAGATTAAAGACTGAGGTGCAGAAGAAATGTTACAGAGAGCAGAGGTTGGAGACTGGGGTGCAGAAAAACTGATACCAAAAGCAGAGGTGAGATACTGGGGTCCAGAAGGACCGTTACAGAGAGCAGAGGTTGAAGACTTCAGTACAGAAGGACTCTTACAGAGAGAAGATGATGCAGACTGTGGTGCAGAAGGACTGTTGCAGAGAACAGAAGTTGGAGACTTGGGTGCATAAGGACCATTGATGAGAGCAGAGAATAATGACTAATTTGCAGAAGGATTGTTACAGACAGCATAGGTTGGAGACTGGGGTGCAGAAGGACTGTTACAGAGAGTAGAGTTTGGAGACTTGGGTGCAAAAAAATCTTTCAAAAAGCTGAGGTTGGGGACTTGGGTAGAGAAGGACTGTTGCGGAGAGCAGAGTTTGGAAAGTGGGGTGCATAAGGACCGTTGCTGAGTGCAGAGGTTAAAGACTGATGTGCAGAAGGATCGTTGCAGAGAGCAGAGGATGATGACTGTTGTGCAGAAGGCATCTTACAGAGAGCAGAGTTTGGTACTGGGGAGCATTAAAACTGTTACAGAGAGCAGAGTTTGGAGACTGGGTTGCCGAAGATTCTTTCAGAGAGCAGAGTTTGGAGACTGAGGTGCAGAAGGATTGTTAGAGAGAGCAGAGGTTGGAGAGTGGGGTACAGAAGGACTGTTTAAGAGAGCAGAGGTTGGAGACTAGGGAATAAAAGGACTGGTGGTTGAAGAGAGCAGATGTTTGAGATTGGGTTGCAAAAAGACTGTTGCAGAGAGCAGAGGTTGGAGATTGAGGTGTAGAAGGACTGTTAGATAGTGCAGATTATTGAGACTGGGGTGCAAAAGGATTGTTGTAGAGAGCAGATGTTGGAGACTGAGGTGCAGAAAGATCATTGCAGAGAGCAGAGTTCAGAGACTTGGGTGCAGAAGCATCTTTACAGAGAGCAGAGGTTTGAGACTGGAGTGCAGAAGGACTTTTACAGAAAGCACAGGTAGGAGACTCGGGTTCAGAAGGAATGTTGCAGAGAGAAGAGGTTGGAGACAGGGGTGCAGGAGGACTCTTGCAGAAAGCAGAGGTTGGAGACTGAGGTGCAGAAAGACTGTTAAAGAGAGCAGAGGTTGGAGACTGGGGTGCAGGAGGACTTATAGACAAAGTAGATGTTGGAGACTGGGGCGCAAAAGGACGGATAAGAGAGAAGAGGTTGGAGACTGGGGTGCAGAAGGACTTTTGCAGAGAACAGAGGTTGGAGACTAGGGTGCAGAAGCACCTTTGTAGAGAGCAGAGGTTTTAGACTGAGGTGCAGAATTATTGTTAGAGAGAGCAGAGTTTGGAGACTGCGGTGCAGAAGAACTGTTACAAATAGTAGAGTTTTGAGACTCGGGTGCAGAAGGACCATTACAGAGAGCAGAGATTGGAGACTGGGGTACAAAAGGACTTTTACAGAGAGCAAAGGATGGAGACTGGGGTGCAAAAAGACTCTTGCAGAGAGCAGAGTTTTAAGACTGGTTGCAGAAGGACTGTTTCCTAGAGAAGAGGTTGCAATGTGAGGTGCAGAATGACGGTTACAGAGAGCAGAGTTTGGATACTGTGGTCTAGAAAGACTGATATAGAAATTAGAGGTGGAAGACTGGGTTGCAAAAGGACCCTTACAGAGAACTGAGGTTGGAAACTGCATTACAGAAGGACTGTTGTAGAGAACAAGGTTGGAGACTGGGGTGCAGAGGTACCAATGCAGACAGCAGAGGTTGGAGACAGGGGTGCAGAAGGAATGTTACAGAGAGCACAGGTTGGAGACTGAGGTGTAGAAGAAGTGTTACAGAGAGCAGAGTTTGGAGACTGAGGTGCAGAAGTACTGTTACAGAAAGCAGAGGTTGGAAATTGGGGTGTAGAAGGACCGTTACAGAGAGCAGAGGTTGGAGACTGCGGTACAGAAGGACTGTTACACAGAGCAGATCTCAGAGACTGGGGAGCAGCAGGACTGTTGCAGAGGACAGAAGTTGAAGACTGGGGTGGACAAGGAATGTTACAGAGAGCAGAGTTTGGAAACTAGAGTGCAGAAGGATCTTACAGAGAGCAGAGTCTGGAGACTGTGGTGCAAAAGTACTGTTGCAGAGAGCAGAAGTTGGAGACTGGGGTCCAGAGGATCATTGCAGAGACTAGATATTAGAGACTAAGGTGCAGATGGACTTTTACAGAGAGCAGAGTTTGGAGACTGAGGTGAAGAAAAACAGTTACAGAGAGCAAAGTTTGGAGACTGGTGTGCAGAAGAACTGTTACAGAGAGCAGAGTTTGGAGACTGGGGTTAAGATGGATCTTACAGAGAGCAGAGTTTGGAGACTGGGGTGCAAAAGGAGTGTTGCAGAGAGCAGATATTGGAGACTGGGATGGAGAAGAATCGTCGCAGAGAGAAGAGTTGGATACTGGAGTGCATAAGGATCTTACAGAGAGCAGAGGTTGGTGAGTAGGGTGCAGAAGGAGTGTTGACGAGAGCAGAGGTTAGAGACTGGGGTGGAGAAAATCATTGCAGAGAGAAGAGGTTGGAGACTGGGGTTCTGAAGGCCTGTTACAGAGAGCAAAGGTTTGAAACTGGGTTGCAAAATTTCTGTTTCTGAGAGCAGAAGTTGGAAACTATTCTGCAGAAGGACTGTTACAGAGAGCAGAGTTTGGAGACTGGGTTGCAGAATCCTCTTACAGAGAGCAGAGGTAGAGACTGAGGTGCAGAAGAATTGTTGCAGAGAGCAGAGATTTTAGACTGAGTTTCTGAAGGAGTGTTGCAGAGAGCAGATTTTGGAGACTGGTGTGGAGAAGGACTGTTGCAGAGAGAAGAGGTTGGAGACTGTGGTGATGAAGAATTCTTGCAGATAGCAGAGGTTGGAGAGTGAGGTGTAGAAGGATGGTTACAGAGAGCAGACTTTGGAGACTGGTGTGCAGAAGGACTGTTACAGAGAGCAGAGTTTGGAGACTGGTTTAGAGAAGGATCCTACAGAGAACAGAGGTTGAAGAATCAGGTGCAGAAAGACTGATACAGAGAGTAGATGTTGGAGACTGAGTTGCAGAAGTAACGTTTCAGAGTACAGAGTTTGGAGACTGAGGTGCAGAAGGATTGTTACAGAGAGCGGAGGTTGGAGACTGGGGTGTAGAAGAACTGTTGCAGATAGCGAATTTTGGAGACTGGGGTGCAGAAGGACTGTTATAGAGAGCAGAGGTTGGAGAATGAGGTGCAGAAGGACTGATAAAAAAAGCAGAGATTGGAGACTGGGGTGCAGAAAGACCGTTACAGAGATCAGAGGTTGGATTCTGCTGTAAAGGAGGACTGTTACAAACAGCAGAGGTGGGAGACTGGGTTGCACAAGGACTGTAAAAGAGAGCTGATGTTGGTAACTAGGATGCCGAAGGACTGTTGCAGAGAGCAGTGTTCTGAGACTGGGGTGCTGAAGAACTGTTGCGGAGAGCAGAGGTTGGAGACTGGGGTGCAAAAAGACTGTTACAGAGAGCAGAGGTTGAAGACAGCGTTGCAGAAGGATCTTACAGAAAGCAGAATTTGGAGACTGAGGTGCAGAAGGACTGTTTAAGACAGCAGAGGGTGGAGACTGAGGTGTAGATGGACTCTTAAAGAGAGCAGATGTAGGAGACTGGTGTGCAGAAAGTTCGTTCCAGACAGCAGAGTTTTCAGCCTGAGGTAGAGAAGGACTGATGAAGAGAGCATATGTTGGAGACTGAGGTGCAGAAGGACTGTTGAAGAGAGCAGAGGTTGGAGACTGATTTGTAGAAGGACTGTTACAGAGAGCAGAGTTTTGAGATTCAGGTGCAGAACGACTGTTACAGGAAGCAAAGTTTCGAAATTGGGATGCAGGAAAAACCATTAAAGAGAGCAGAGGTTGAAGACTGGGGTATAGAACTCTTACCAATAGCAGAGGTTGGAGACTGGTGTGCAAAGGACTGTTACAGAGAACAGAGTTTGGCGACTGGGTTGGAGAAGGATCCTACAGAGAGCAGAGGTTGAAGAATAAGGTGCAGAGAGACTGTTACAGAGAGTAGATGTTGGAGACTTAGGTGCAGTAGTAACGTTGCAGAGTACAGAGTTTGGAGACTGAGGTGCAGAAGGATTGTTACAGAGAGCAGAGGATGGAGACTGGGGTGCAGAAGGACTGTTGCAGATAGCGGACTTTGGAGACTGGGGTGCATAAGAACTGTTATAGAGAGCAGAGGTGGGAGACTAGGTTGCAGACGGACTGATACAGAAAGCAGAGATTGGAGTCTGGAGTGCAGAAAGACCGTTACAGAGAGCAGAGGTTGGATTCTGCAGTACAGGAGGACTGTTACAGAGAACAGAGATTGGAGACTGGGGTGGAGAAGGACAGTAAAAGAGAGCTTATGTTGGAAACTAGGGTGCCGAAGGACTGTTGGAGAGAGCAGAGTTTGGAGACTGGGGTGCAGAAAAACTGTTCCAGAGAGCAGAGTTAGGAGACAGTGGTGCAGAAAGATCTTACAGAGAGCAGAATTTGGAGACTGAGGTGCAGAAGGACTGTTGCAGAGATCAGAGGTTGGAGATTGGGGTGCAGTAGGATCATTGCAGAGAGCAGAGGGTAAAGACTGGGGTGATGAAGGATCGTTGCAGAGAGCAGAGGTTGGAGACTTGCGTGCAGAAGGCCTGCTAAAGAGAGCACATTTGGAGACTGGCGTGCAGAAGGCCTGTTACATAGAGGAGAGGTTGGAGACTTGGGTGCAGATGAACTGGTACAGAGAGCACATTTTGAAGAAAGGGTTGCTGAAGGATCTTACAGAGAGCAGAGGTTGGAGACTAAGGTGCAGGTGGACTGAGAGAAGAGTTTGGAGACTGGGGTGCAGAAGGGGTATTAAAGAGAGCAGAGGTTTCAGACTGAAGTGCAAAAGTACTGATACAGAGAGAAGAGTTTGGGGACTGAGGTGTAGTAGGACTGTTACATAGAGCAGAGTTTAGAGACTGACGTGCAGAAGGACTGTTACAGAAAGCAGAGGTTGGAAATTGGGGTGCAGAAGGACTGTTACAGAGAGCAGAGGTTGGAGACTGCGGTATAGAAGGACTGTTACAGAGAGCAGAGTTTGGAGACTGGGGTCAGAAGGATTGTTACAGAAAGCACAGGTTGAAGACTGAGGTGCAGAAGGATAGATACAAAGAGCAGAAGTTGGAGACTGGGGTTCAGAAGGACTGATTGAAAAAGCAGAGGTTGGAGACTGGGTTGCAGAAGGACCGTTACAGAGAACAGAGGTTGGAAACTGCAGTACATAAAGTCTGTAACAGAGAGCAAATCTCAGAGGCTGGGGAGCAGAAGGACTGTTGCAGAGGACTGAGGTTTGAGACTGGGGTGGAGAAGAAATTCTACAGAGAGCAGAGTTTGAAAACTGGAGTGCAGAAAGATCTTACAGAGAACAGAGGTTGGAGACTGTATTGCAGAAGGACTGTTGAAGACAGCAGACATTGGAGACTGGGGTCCAGAAGGTTTGTTGCAGAGAGCAGAGCTTGGAGACTGGGGTTCAGAAGGACTGTTGCAGAGAGCAGATTTTAGAGACTGGGGTGCAGAAAAATTGTTACAGAGAGCAGGGTTTGGAGACTGAGGTGCAGAAGGACTGTTACAGAGAGCGGCGTTTGGAGACTGGGGTGCAGAAGAACTGTAACAGAGAGCAGAGGTTGGAGACTTTCGTTCAGATGGATGTTACAGAGAGGCAGAGTTTGGAGACTGGGGTGCAATGGACAGTTGCAGAGAGCAGATGTTGAAGACTTGGGTGGAAAAGAATCATTGCAGAGAGAAGAGGTTGGAGACTGGGATGCAGAAGGCCTATTACAGAGAGCAGAGGTTGAAGACTGAGGTGCAGAAGGACTATTTAAGAGATGAGAGGATGAAGACTGGGGTTTAGTAGGATCATTGCAGAGAGCATAGTTTGGAGACAGGAGTGCAGAATGATCGTTGCATAGAGCAGAGTTTGGAGACATTTGTGCAGAAGGCCTGTTACAGAAAGGAGAGGTTGGAGAGTGGGGTGCAGAAAAACTGTTAGAGTGAGCAGAGGTTGGAGACTGTGGTGTAGAAGGACTGTTACAGAGAGCAGAGTTTGATGAAAGGGTTGCTGAAGGATCTTACAGAGAGCAGAGGATGGAGACTAAGGTGCAGGTGGACTGAGAAAAGAGTTTGAAGACTGGGTGCAGAAGGCCTATTACAGAGAGCAGAGGTTTAAGACTGAGGTGCAGAAGGACTGTTATAGAGACCAGAGTTTGAGTCTGGGGTTTAGTAGGATCATTGCAGAGAGCAGAGGTTTGAGAAAGGCGTGCAGAATGATCGTTGCATAGAGCAGAGTTTGGAGACATTGGTGCAGAAGGCTCGTTACAGAGAGGAGAGGTTGGAGACTGGGGTGCAGAAGGACTGTTATAGAGACCAGAGTTTGGAGACTGGGTTGCTGAAGGATCTTACGGAGAGCTGAGGTTAGAGACTGATGTGCAGGTGTACTGTTACAGAGAGCAGAGGTTGGAGACTGGGTGCAGAAGAAATCGTGGAGAGCAGAGGTTTCAGACTGAGGTGCAAAAGTACTCTTACAGAGAGAAGAGTTTGGAGACTGAGGTGAAGAAGGACTGTTACAGAGAGCAGAGTTTAGAGACTGACGTGCAGAAGGACTGTTACAGAAAGCAGAGGTTGGAATTGGTGTGCAGAAGGACCGTTACAGAGAGCAGAGGTTGGAGACTGTGGTATAGAAGGACTGTTTCAGAGAGCAGAGGTTGGAGCCTGGGGTGCAGAAGGATTGTTACAGAAAGCACAGGTTAAAGACTGAGGTGCAGAAAGAAAGATACAAAGAGCAGAGGTTGGAGACTGGGTTGCAGAAGGATCTTACAGAGAGCTGAGGTTAGAGACTGATGTGCAGGTGTACTGTTACAGAGAGCAGAGGTTGGAGACTGGGGTGCAGAAGAATCGTGGAGAGCAGAGGTTTCAGACTGAGGTGCAAAAGTACTCTTACAGAGAGAAGAGTTGGAGACTGAGGTGAAGAAGGACTGTTACAGAGAGCAGAGTTTAGAGACTGACGTGCAGAAGGACTGTTACAGAAAGCAGAGGTTGGAAATTGGGGTGCAGAAGGACCGTTACAGAGAGCAGAGGTTGGAGACTGCGGTATAGAAGGACTGTTACAGAGAGCAGAGGTTGGAGCCTGGGGTGCAGAATTGTTACAGAAAGCACAGGTCAAAGACTGAGGTGCAGAAGGAAAGATACAGAGAGCAGAGGTTGGAAACTGCGGTACATAAGGTCTGTGACAGAGAGCAGATCTCGGAGACTGGGGAGCAGAAGGACTGTTGCAGAGGACTGAGGTTTGAGACTGGGGTGGAGAAGAAATTTTACAGAGAGCAGAGTTTGAAAACTGGAGTGCAGAAGTATCTTACAGAGAGCAGAGGTTGGAGACTGTATTGCAGAAAGACTGTTGCAGAGAGCAGACGTTGGAGACTGGGGTACAGAAGGTTCGTTGCAGAGAGCAGAGGTTTTAGACTGGGGTGAATAAAGCCTGTTACAGAGTACAGAGGTTGAAGACTGGGTTGTAGAAGTCCTGTTGCAAAGAGCAGAGGTTTGAGACTGAGGTGCGGAAGTCCTGTTACAGAGAGCAGAGGTTGGAGACTCGGGTGCAGAAGGACTGTTACAGAGAGCAGAGGGTTGAATACAGGGGTGCAGAAGCATCTTACAGAGAGCAGAGTTTGGAGACTGAGGTGCAGAAGGATTGTTACAGAAAGAAGTGGTTGAAAATTGGGGTGCAGAAGGACTGTAACAGAGACCAGAATTTTGAGACTGCGGAATAGAAAAACTGTAACAGAGAGCAGGGGTTGGAGACTGAGGTGCAGAATAATAGATACAGAGCAGAGATTTGAGACTGGGTTTTAGAAGGATCCTACAGAGGGCAGAGGTTGGAGAGTGAAGTGCAGAAGGACTGGTAAAGAGTAGAGGTTGGAGACTGAGGTGCAAAAGGACCGTTGCAGAGAACAGAGTTTGGAGACTGAGGTGCAGAAGGATTTTTACAGAGAGCAGAGTTTGGAGACTGGGGTGCAGAGGGACTGTTGCAGAGAACAGATGTTGGCAACTAGGGTGCAGAAGGACTAATTTAGAAAGCAGAGGTTTGAGACTGTTGTGCAGAAGGACTGTTGAAGGGAGCAGAGGTCGGAGCCTGAGGTGCGGAAGTCCTGTTACAGAGAGCAGAATTTGAAGAGTCAGGTGCAGAAAACTGTTACAGGAAGCAGAGTTTGGAAATTAAGGTGCAGAAGGACCGTTACAGAGAGCAGAGTTTGGAGACTGTGGTATAGGGCTGTTACCTAGAGTAGAGATTGGAGACTGAAGTGCAGAAGGACTCTTACATAGAGCATAGGTTGGAGACGGAGGTGCAAAGGATAGATACAAAGAACAGATTTTGGAGACTAGGGTTCAGGCAGACTGATACAGAAATCAAAGTTTGGAGACTGGGGTGTAAAAGGGACCAGAGCAGAGGATAAAGACTGAGAAACAGAAGGACTGTTACAGAGAACAGATCTCAGAGACTGGGAGAAGAAGGACTGTTGCAGAGAGCACAGTTTGGAGACTGGGGTAGAGAAGGAATGTTATAGAGAGCGGAGTTTGGAAACTAGAGTGCAGAAGGATCTTATAGAGAGCAGAGGTTGGAGACTGTGGTGCAGAAGGACTGTTACTGAGAGCAGAGGTTGGAGACTGGGGTGCAGAAGGACTGTTGCAGAGAGAAGAGTTTGCAGACTTAGGTGCAGAAAAATCGCTACAGAGAGCAGAGGTTGGAGACTGGGATGCAGCAGGACAGTTGCAGAGAGCAGACGTTTGTGACTGGGGTGAAGAAGGATTGTAGCGGAGAGCAGAGTTTGGAGACTGGGGTGTAAAATGACTGTTGCAGAGAGAAGAGCTTGGAGACTGGAGTGCAGAAGGACTTTTGCATAGAGCAGAATATGGAGACTGACGTGCAGAAAGACTGTTATAGAGAGAAAAGTTTTGGAGACCGGGGTGAAGAAGTATCTTACAGAGAACAGAGGTGGGAGACTGGGGTGCAGAAGAACTGTTGCAAGGAGCAGAGGTTGGAGACTGAGGTGCAGAATAATTGATATGGAAAATAGAGTTTGGAGACTGGGGTTCAGAATGAATGTTACAGACAGCAGAGGTTGGAGACTGCGGTACAGAAGAACTCTTACAGAGAGCAGAGTTTGGAGCCTGGAGTGCAGAAGGACTGTTGCAGAAAACAGAGGTTGGATACTGGAGTGCAGTAGGACCATAGCAGAGAGCAGAGTTTGGAAAATGAGGTGCAGAAGGATTTTTATAGAGAACAAACTTTGGAGGCCGGGGTGAAGAAGGATCTTACAGAGAGCAGAGGTGGAGACTTGGTGCAGAAGGACTGTTGCAGAGAGCAGTGGTTGGAGACTGAGGTGGAGAAGGATCATTGCAGAGAGAAGAGGGTTGAAGACTGGGGTGCATTAGGCCTGTTACAGAGAGCAGAGTTTGGAGACTGTGGTGCAGAAGAAATGTTACAGAGAGCAGACCTTTGAGACTGGGGTGAAGAAGGACTGTAGCGGAGAGCAGAGTTTGGAGACTGAGGTGCAGAAAGATTGTTAAAGAGAGCAGAGATTTGAGACTGAAGTGCAGAAAGACTCTTACAGAGAGCAGAGGTTGGAGACTGGGGTGCATAGGATCATTGCGGAGAGCAGAGGTTGGATTCTGAGAGGCAGAAGTATTGTTGGAGAGAGCAGAGGTTTCAGACTGTGGTGTAGATAGATCATTACAGAGAGCAGAGGTTGGATACTGGGGTGCAGCAGGACAGTTACAGAGAGCACAGTTTGGAGACTGGGGTCCAGAAAAAATGTTGCAGAGAGCAGAGATTTGAGACTGGGGTGAAGAAGGAGTGTAGCGAAGAGCAAAGGTAGGAGACTGGGGTGCAGAAGGACTGTTGCAGAGAGAAGACGTTGGAGACTGGAATGCAAAAGGAATCTTTGCAGAGAGCATTGGTTGGAGACTGGGGTGTAGAAAGACTGTTGCAGAGAGAAGAGCTTGGAGACTGGTGTGCAGAAGGACTGTTGCAGAGAGCAGAGGTTGAAGACTGGGGTGAAGAAGGATCGTTGCAAAAAGCAGAGTTTCAGACTGAGGCTTAGAAGGACGGTTACAGAGAGCAGAGTTTGGAGACTGGTGTGCAGAAGGACCGTTGCACACAGCAAATGTTGAAGACTGGGGTGAAGAAGGACTGTTACAGAGAACAGACGTTGAAGACTGAGGTGCAGAAGGATTGTTACAGAGAGCAGTGTTTGAATACTGGGGTGCAGTAGGACCATTAGAAAGAGCAAAGGTTGGAGACTGATGTTCAGAAAGACTTTTCCAGAGAGCAGAGGTTGGATACTGTGGTGCAGAAGGACTATAACAGAGAGCAATGTTGGAGACTGGGATGCAAATGGATCTTACAGATAGCAGAGTCTGGAGACTGGGGTGCAGAAGAACTGTTGCAGAGAGCAGAGTTAAGAGACTGAGGTGCAGAAAAATCGTTGCAGACAGAAGAGGTTAGAGACTGTGGTGCAGAAGGCTTTATCAGAAAGCAGAGTTTGGAAAATGCAGAGCAGAAGAACCGTTACAAAAGAGTTTGGAGACTGCAATACAAAAGAACTGTTACTGTGAGCAGAGGTTGGAGACTGGGTAGAAGAAGCATCACTGCAGATTGCAGATGTTAGCGACTGGGGTGCAGAAGGACTGTCACAGAGAGCAGAGGTTGGAGACTGTGTTGCAGAAGGATTGTTACAAAAAGCAGAGGTTTGAAACTGAGATGCAGAAGGATAGTTGAAGAGAGAATTGGTTGGTGACTGGGGTGCAGAAGGCCTTTTACAGAGAGCAGAGCTTGAGACTGTGGTGCAGAAGACCTTTTACAGAAAGCAGAGGTTGGAGACTGGGATGCAGAAAGATTGTTACAGATAACACAGTTTGGAGACGGGGTGCAAATGGATCGTTGCAGAGAGCAGAGGTTTCAGAATGAGGCTTAGAAGGACTGTTACAGAGAGCAGAGTTTGGAATCTGAGGCTCAGAAGGACTGTTCCAGAAAGCAGAGGTTGGCAATTCGCGTGTAGAAGAACCATTACAGAGAGAATAGGTTGGAGACTGCGGTACAGAAGGACTGTTACAGAGAGCAGAGTTTGGAGACTGGGGTGCAGAAGGACTTTTAAAGAGAGCAGAGTTTGGATACTGAGGTGCAGAAGAACTGCTACAAAGAGCAGAGTTTGGAGACTGGGATAAAAAATGATCTTTCCGGAGAGCAGAGTCTGGAGACTGGGGTGCAGAAGGACTGTTGCAGAGAGCAGAGGTTGGAGTCTGAGGTGCAGAAGGACTGTTGCAGAGAGAAGAGGTTGGAGACTGGGGTGCAGAAAGACTGTTACAGAAAGCAGACCCTGGCAATTGGGGAACAGAAGGACCGTTACAAAGAGAAGAGGTTGGAGACTGCGATACAAAAGGACTGATACAGAGAACAGAGGTTGGAGAATGGGTAGATGAATGATCTTTTCAGAGAGCAGATGTTGGAGACTAGGGTTGCAGAAGGACTGTTACAGAGAGCAGAGGTTGGAGACTGAGTTGCAGATGGATTGTTACAGAGAGCAGAGGTTGGAGACAGGGGTGCAGAAGGACCATTAGTGAGAGCAGAGGTTGGAGACTGAGGTGCAGAAAAACATTTACAGAGAGCAGAGTTTGGAGACTGGGGCAGAAGGATTCTTACAGAGAGCAGAGGATGGAGACAGGGTTCAGTAGGGAGTGATACAGACAGCAGAGTTTAGAGATTGGGGTGCAGAAGAACTGTAGAGAGAGCAGAGGTAGGAGACTGGGGTGTAGAAGGATTGTACAGAGAGCAGATATTGGAGACTCGGGTGCCGAAGAACTGTTACAGAGAGCAGAGTTTTGATACTGTGGTGCAGAAGAACTGTTATAGAGAGCAGAGGTTGGAGACTGGGGTGTAGAAGGCCTGTTACAGAGTGCAGAGTTTGGGAACTGGGTGCAGAATAATCGTTGCAGAGAGCAGACGTTGGAACTTGAGGTTCAGAAGTATCGTTGCAGAGATCAGAGTTTGGAGACTGAGGTGCAGAAGGATTGTAACAGAGATCAGAGTGTAGAGACTGGGGTCCAGAATGAATGTTACAAAGAGCAGAATTTTGAGATTGGGGTGCAGAAGAACTGTTACGGAGAGCAGAGGTTGGAGACAGGCGTGCAGAAGGACTGTTGCAGAGAGCAGAGTTTGGAGAAGGAGGTGCAGAAGGACAGTTACAGAGAGCAGAGGTTGAAAACTGGGGTGCAGAAGGACTGTTGCAGAGAGCAGAGTTTGGAGCCTGGGGAGAAGAAGGATTGTTGCAGAGAGCAGATGTGAAGACCGGGGTCCAGGAGGACTTTGAGAGATAGAAGAGGTTGGAGACTGAGGTGCAGAAGGATCATTTCAGAGAGTAGAGGTTGGAGATTAAGGTGCAGAAGGACCGTTACAGATTGCAGAGGTTGGATACTGAGGTGCAGAATGAGTTTTACGGAGAGGAAAGGGTGGAGACTGGGGTGTCAAAGGATTCTTACAAAGAGCAGAGGATGGAGACTGGGGTGCAAAAGGAGTGTTAAAGAGAGCTGAGTTTGGAGATTGGGGTTCAAAAAACTGTTAAAGAGAGAAGAGGTTGGAGACTGTGGTGCTGAAGGATCATTGCAGAGAGAAGAGTTTGGAGACTGAGGTGCAGAAGGATTGTTACAGAGAGCAGATTTTGGAAACTGATGTGCAGAAGGACTGATACAGAAAGCAGAGGTTGGATTATGTGGTGCAGAAGGACTCTTGCAGAGAGCACAGTTTTGAGACTGGGTGGCAGAATATTGTTACAGAGAGCAGAAGTTGGAGACTGAGGTGCAGAAGGATCGCTACAGAGAGCACAGTTTGGAGACCAGGGTGCAGTAGGACAGTAACAGAAAGCACAGGTTGGAGACTAGGGTGCAGAAGAAATGTTGCAGAGAGCAGAGGTTGGAGTCTGGGATTCAGAAGGACTGTAGAAGAGAGCAGAGGTTGAGAATGGGGTGTAGAAGGACTGTTGCAGAGAGCATACGTTGGAGATTGGGATGCAGAATATCCTTGCAGAGAGCAGAGGTTGGAGACTGGTTAACACAAGGTCCGTTGCAGAGTGATGATTTTGGGACTGAGGTGCAGAAGGACTGTTACAGAGAGCAGAGTTTGGAGACTTGGTGGCAGAAGACCTGATACAGAGAGCAGATTTGGAGACTTGGGTGCAGAAGGATTGTTACAGATAGCACAGTTTGGAGACTGGGGTGTAGAAGGATCGATGTAAAGAGCAGAGGTTTCAGATTGAGGCTTAGAAGGACTGTTACAGAGAGGAGACGTTGGAGTCTGAGGTTCAAAAGGACTTTTATAGAAAGCAGAGGTTGGCAATTGGGGCGCAGATGGACCGTTACAATGAGAAGACGTTAGAGACTGAGGTACAAAAGGTCTTTTACAGAGAGCAGGGTTTGGAGACTGGTTAGAAGAAGGATTGTTGCTGAGAGCAGATGTTGGAGACTGGGGTGCAGAAGGACTGTTACAGAGAGCAGAGGTTGGAGACTGAGTTGCAGAAGGACAGTTACAGAGAGTACAGGTTGGAGACTGGGGTGCAGAAGAAATGTTGCAGAGAGCAGAGTTTGGAGACTTGGTTGCATAAGGACTGATGCAGAGAGCAGAATTTGGAGACTGTGGTGCAGAAGGACTGATACAGAGAACAGAGGTTAGATACTGTGGTGCAGAAGGATCCTTGCAGAAAGCAGAGGTTGGAAACTATGGTGCAGAAGGATCGTTACACAGAGCAGAGTTTGGTCCTTGGGTGTAAAAAGACTGCTACAGAGAACAGAGGTTGGAGACTGAGGTGCAAAAGGACTGATACAGAGAGCAGAGGTTTTAGACTGGGGTGCAGAAGAACTGATACACAAACCAGAGATTGGAGACTGGGGTTTAGAAGGACCGTTACAGGGAGCAGATTTGGAGCCTGCAGTAGAGAAGGACTTTTACAGAGAGAAAAATTTGGAGACCGGGGTGCAGAAGGACTGTTGCAGAGAACAGAGGGTGTAGACTGGGGTGCAAAAAAACCATTGCAGAGAGAAGAGGTTGGAGACTGAGGTGCAGAAGGTTTGTTACAGACTGCAGAGGTTGGAGACTGGGGTCCAGAAGGACTGTTGCAGAGAGCAGAGTTTGGAGACTGAGGTGAAGAAGGATCGTTGCAGAGAAAAGAGGTTGGAGACTGCGTTGAAGAAGGCCTGTTACAGAGGGAAGAGTTTGGAGACTGGGGTGCAGAAGGCCTGTTACAGAGAGCAGAGTTTGGAGACTGGGTGCAGAAGAAATGTTACAGATAGCACAATTTCGAGACTGTGTTGCACAAAGATCTTACAGAGAGCATTTTGGAGACTGAGATTCAGAAGGACTATTACAGAGAGCAAAGGTTGGAAACTGGGATGCAGAAGGATTGTTGCAGAGAGCAGAGTTTTCAGACTTAGGTGCAGAAGGACTGTTGCAGAGAGCAGATGTTGGATCCTGAGGTGCAGAAGGACTGTTGCAGAGAACAGAGTTTTGAGACCGGGGTGCAGAAGGACCGATGCAGAGAGCACAGTTTTGAGACTAAGGTGCAGAAGGCTGTTACAGAGAGCAGAGGTTGAAGACTGGGGTGCAGAAGGCCTATTACAGAGAGCAGAGATTGGAGACTGGGGTGCAGAAGGACTGTTACAGAGAGCAGCATTTGGAGAATGCGTGGCAGAAGGATGTTACAGAGAACAAAGTTTGGAGACAGAGGTGCAGTAGGACTTTTACAGAGATTAGAGGGTGGAGACTGGGGTGCAGAGAAAGTGTTACAGAAAGCAGAGTTTGGATATTGGGGTGCAGAAGAACTGTTACTGAGAGCAGAGATTGGATACTTGGGTTCAGAAGGACTGTTGCAGAGAGCAGAGTTTGGAGACTGAGGTGCAAAAGGACTGTTACAGAGAGCAGAGTTTGGAAACTGGGGTGTATAAGGACCGTTGCTGTGAGCAGAGATTCTATCCTGGGGAGAAGAAGGATCATTGCAGAGAGCAGATGTTGAAGACTGGCGTGCAGAAGTACTGTTAAAGAGAGCAGAGGTTGCAGACTGAGGTGCATAAGGACTTTTACAGAGAGCAGAATTTGGAGACTAGGTGCAGAAGAATCGTTACAGAGAGCAGAGGTTTGAGACTGTGTTGTAGAAGGACTGATACAGAGATCAGAGTTGGAGACTGGGCTGCAATAGAACTGAAACAGAGAGCAGATGTTGGAGACTGGGGTGCAGAAGTACTGTAGCAGAGAGCAGAGGATGGAGACTGGGGTGCAAAAGGACTGTCAGAGAGCAGAGTTTGGAGACTGGGGTGCAGAAGGGCCATTACAGAGATCAGAGTTTTGAGACTGTGGTAGAGAATGACTGTTACAGAGAGCAGAGTTTGGATATTGGGGTACAGAAAGACTGATGCAGAGAACAGAGTTTGGAGATTGGGGTGCAGACGGACCGTTTCATAGAGCAGAGGTTGTAGAGTCAGGTGCAGAAAGATTGTTACAGAGAGCAGAGATAGGAAACTGGTTTGCAAAAGGACTGATCCATAAAGCATAAGTTGGAGAATGGGGTTCAGAAGGCCTGTTTCAGAGAGCAGCGGTTGGAGACTGAAGTGCTGAAGGTTCATTACAGAGAGCAGAGTTTGGAGACTGAGGTGCAGTAGGACTGTTACAGAGAGGAGCGTTTGGAGACTGGGGTGCAGTAGGAGTGTTACAGAAAACAGAGGATGGAGACTGGGGTGCAGTAGGAGTGTTACAGAAAACAGAGGATGGAGACTGGGGTGCAGAAGGAGCATTACAGAAAGCAGAGTTTGTAGATTGGTGACCAGAAAAACTGTTACAGAGGGCAGAGGTTGAAAAATGGGGTGCAGAAGGTCTGTTACAGAGAGCAGAGTTTGGAGACTGAGGTGAAGAAGAATTTTTACTGAGATCAGAGTTTGGACACTGATGTGCAGAAGGTGTGTTACAGAGAGAATAGCTTGGAGACTGGGGTGCAGAAGGACTGTTGCAGAGCGCAGAGGTTGGAGATTTAGGTGCCAAAAAATCTCTACAGAGAGCAGAGGTTGGAAACTGGGATGCAGCAGGACAGTTGCAGAGAGCACTGGTTGGAGACTGGGGTGCAGAAAAAATGTTGCAGAGAGCAGAGGTTTGAGACTGGAATTAAGAAGGACTGTAGCAGAGAGCAGAGGTTGGAGACTGGGGTGCAGAAAAACTGTTGCAGAGAGCATATGTTGGAGACTGTGATGCAGAAGGATCGGTGAAGAGAGAAGAGCTTGGAGACTGGGGTGCAGAAGGAAGTTTGCATAGAGCAGAAGTTGGAGACTGACGTGCAGAAGGACTGTTATTGAGAGCAAACGTTGGAGACCGGGGTGAAAAAGGATCTTACAGAGAGCAGAGGTTGGAGACTGGGGTGCAGAAGTACTGTTGAAAAAGCAGAGGTTGGAGAGTGAGTTGCAGAAGCACTGTTACAGAGAGCAGAGGTTGGAGACTGGGGTGCAGAATAACTGGTATGGGAAGTAGAGTTTGGAGTCTTGGGTGCAGAAGGACTGTTGCAGAGAACAAATGTTGGATACTGGGGTGCAGAAGGACAGTAGCAGAGAGCAATTTTTGGAGACTGAGGTGCAAAAGGACTGTTATAGAGAGCAAACTTTGGAGGCCGGGGTAAAGAAGGATCTTACAGAGAGCAGAGGTTGAAGACTGGGGTGCAGAAGGACTGTTTCAAAGAGCAGTGATTGGAGACTGAGGTGGAGAAGGATCATTGCAAAGAGAAGAGGTTGGAGACTGGGGTGCATTAGGCCTGTTACAGAGAGCAGAGTTTGGAGACTGGGGTGCAGAAAATCTGTTACAGAGAACAGAGGTTGGAGACTGGTGTGCAGAAGGATCATTACGGAGAGCAGAGGTTGGATTCTGAGAGGCAGAAAGATCTTTTCAGACAGCAGAGGTTTTAGACTGTGGTGCAGATAGATCGTTACAGAGAGCAGAGTTTGGAGACTGGGGTGCAGAAGGACAGTTACAAAGAGCACAGATGGAGACTTGGGTGCAGAAGAAATGTTGCAGAGACCAGAAGTTGGAGACTGTGGTGCAGAAGGACTCTTGCTGAGAGCAGAGGTTGGAGACTGGGGTGCAGAAGGACAGTTACAAAGAGCACAGATGGAGACTTGGGTGCAGAAGAAATGTTGCAGAGAGCAGAAGTTGGAGACTGTGGTGCAGAAGGACTCTTGCTGAGAGCAGAGGTTGGAGACTGGGGTGCACAAGAACTGATACAGAAAGCTGACGTTGGAGACTGGGGTGCAGAAGGACCTTTACAGAGAGCAGAGTTTTGAGACTGCGGGACAGAAGGACTGTTACAGAGAGCAGAGTTAGGATACTGGTGTGCAAAAGCACTGATACAGAGAGCAGAGGTTGGAGAATGGGGTTAAGAAGGCCTGTTACAGAGAGTAGCGGTTGGAGACTGAGGTGCTGAAGGTTCATTACAGAGAGCAGAGGTTGGACACTGAGGTGCAGAAGGACTGTTACAGAGAGGAGGGTTGGAGACTGGGGTGCAGAAGGATTCTTACAGAGAGCAGAGGAAGGAGACTGGGGTGAAGAAGGATCGTTGCAGAGAGAAGATTTTGGAAACTGGGTTGCAGAAGGCCTGTTACAGAGTGCAGAGTTTGGAGAGTGGGGTGCAGAAAGTTTGTTACAAAAAATAGAGGTTGGAGACTAAGGTGCAGAAGGATCGTTTCAGAGATCAGAAGTTGGAGACTGGGGTGCAGAATGACCGTTACAGATTGCAGAACATGGAGATTGAGGTGGAGAAGGATCTTGCAGAGAGCAGAGGTTGAAGATTGAGGTGCAAAAGTATAGCTACAGAGAGCAGAGTTTGGAGACTGGGGTTCAGCAGAACAGTTACAGAGAGCACAGGTTGAAGACTGGGATGCAGAAGAAATGTTGCAGAGAGCACAGTTTTTAGACTGGGATGATGAAAGACAGTAGCGGAGAGCAGAGGTTGGAGACTGGGGTGCAGAAGGACTGTTGCAGAGAGCAGACGTTGGAGACTGGGATGCAAAATAATCCTTGCAGAGAGAAGAGGTTGGAGACTGGGGTGTAGAAGGACTGTTGCAGAGAACAGAGTGTGGATACTGGGGAGCAGAAGAACCGATGCAGAGAGCACAGGTTGGAGACTGAGGTGCAGAAGGATTGTTACAGATAGCAGGAATTGGAGACTGGGGTGCAGAAGGACTGTTTCACAGAGCAGAGGTTGGAGACTGAGGTTAAGAAGGATCCTTGCAGAGAGAAGAGGTTGGAGACTGGGGTGCAAAAGGCCTGTTACAGAGAGCAGAGATTGGAGGCTGGGGTGCAGAAGGCCTGTTACAGAGAGCAGAGTTTGTAGACTGAGGTTCAGAAGGACTGTTAAAGATAGCACAATTTCCTGACTGGGTTGCAGAAGGATATTACAGAGAGCATTTTGTAAACTGAGGTCCAGAAGGACTTTTACAGAGAGCAATGTTTGGAAACTCGGGTGCAGAAGGATTTTTGCAGAGAGCTGAGTTTTCAGACTGAGGTGCAGAAGGACTGTTTCAGAGAGCAGATGTTGGATCCTGGGATGTAGAAAAACCATTGCAGAGAGCAGAGGTTGGAGCCTGGGGAGAAAAAGGATGGATGTAGAGAGCATATGTTGGAGACTGGGGTGCAGAAGGACTATTAAAGGGAGCAGAGTTTGGAGACTGAGGTGCAGAAAGATCATTTCTGAGTGCAAATGTTTGAGACTGGGGTGCAGAAGGACTGTTACAGATTGCAGAACTTGGAGACTGAGGTGCAGAATGACTTTTACAGAGAGGAGTGGTTGGAGACTGGGGTGCAAAAGGATTCTTACAGAGAGCAGAGAATAGAGACTGGGGTGTAGAAGGATCATTGCAGAGAGCACAGGTTGGAGAATGAGGTGCAGAAGGATCGCTACAGAGAGCAGAGTTTGGAGACTGGGATTCAGCAGGACAGTTACAGAGAGCACAGGTTGGAGACTTGGGCAGAGAAGACATGTTGCAGAGAGCAGAGGTTGGAGACTGGGGTGCAGAAGTACTGTGGCAGAGAGCACAGGTTGTAGACTTGGGTGCAGAAGGACTGTTGCAGAGAGCAGTTGTTAGAGACTGGGAAGCAGAAGGATCATTGCAGAGAGCAGAGTTTGGAGACTGCGGTTTAGAAGGACTGCTGCAGAGAGCAGAGGCTGGAGACTGAGGTGCAAAAGAATCGTTGCAGAGAGAAGAGGTTGGAGACTGGGGAGCAGAAGGCCTGTTACAGAGAGCAGAGTCTGGAGACTGGGGTGCAGAAGACCTGTTACAGAGAGCAGAGGTTGAAGACTGGTGTGCAGAACGATCGATACATATAGCACAGTTTGGAGATTGGGGTGCAGAAGGATTGTTGCAGAAAACAGAGGTTTCAGACTGAGGCTTAGAAGGACTGTTACAGAGAGCAGAGGTTGGAATCTGAGGTGCAGAAGGACTGTTACAGAAAGCAGAGGTTGGCAATTGGGGTGCAGAAGGACCGTTATAGAGAGCAGAGTTTGGAGACTTGGTGCAGAAGGATTGTTGTAGAGAGCAGATTTTGGAGACTAGGGTTCAGAAGGACCATTACAGAGAGCAAAGGTTGGAGACTGAGGTGCAGAAGGACTCTTACGGAGAGCAGAGGTTGGATTCAATGGTGCAGAAGGACTGTTACAGAGAGGAGAGGTTGCAGAAAGGGATGCAAAAGTATCTTACAGAGAGCAGAGTCTTGAGACTGGGGTGAAGAAGAACTGTTGCAGAGAGCAGAGGTTGGAGAAATGGGGTGCAGAAGGATTGTTACTGATAGCACAGTTTGGAGACTGTTGTTTAGAAGGATTGTTGCAGAGAGCAGAAATATCAGACTGAGGCTTAGAAGGACTGTTACAGAGAGCAGAGGTTGGAAATTGGGGTGCAGAAAGACCGTTATAGAGAGAAGAGGTTGGAGACTGCCGTACAGAAGGACTGTAACAGAGAGCAGAGTTTTCAGACTGGGGTATAGAAGGACCGTTACAGAGAGCAGATGTGGGAGACTGGGGTGCAGAAGGATTATTACAGAGAGCAGACGTTGGAGACAGAGGTGCAGAAGGATTGTTACAGAGAGCAGAGTTTGGAGACTGGGGTGCAGAAGGACAATTACAGAGAGCAGAGATTGGAGACTGAGGTATAAAAGGACTTTTACAGAGAGCAGAGGTTGGAGACTGAGGTGTAGAAAGATCGTTGCAGAGAGAAGCGTTTCGAGACTTAGGTGCAGAATGACTATAACAGAAAGCAGAGGTTGGCAATTGGGGAGAAGATGGACCGTTACAAAGAGAAGAGGTTGGAGACTGTGATACAAAAATACTTTTATAGAGAGCAGAGTTTGGAGACTGGGTAGAAGAAGAATCGTTGCCGAGAGTAGATATTTGAGACTGGCGTGCAGAAAACCTGTTACAGAGAGCAGAGTTTGAAGACTGGGGTGCAGAAGACTCTTACAGTGAGCAGCGTTTGGAGAATGGGTTGCAGAAGGATCTTACAGAGAGCAGAGGTTTGAGACTGAGGTGAAGAAAGTCTTTTACAGAGAGTAGAGGGATGAGACTGGGGTGCAGAAGGAGTGTTACAGAGAGCAGAGTTTGGAGATTGGGGTGCAGAAGAACTGTTACTGAGAGCAGAGGTTGGAGAGAGGGGTGCAGAAGGACTGTTTCAGAGAGCAGAGTTTAGAGACTGAGGTGCAGAAGGACTGTTACAGAGAGAAGATTTTGGAAA
The DNA here is from genome assembly GCF_052094955.1 of Ictidomys tridecemlineatus. Lineage (NCBI taxonomy): Eukaryota > Metazoa > Chordata > Mammalia > Rodentia > Sciuridae > Ictidomys > Ictidomys tridecemlineatus. The sequence goes on along the minus strand of NW_027522832.1, from coordinate 27,905 downwards.
CTGGGATGTAGAAGGACCGTTGCAGAGAGCAGAGCTTGGAGCCTGGGGAGAAGCAGGATCATTGCAGAGAGCACATGTACAAGACTGGGGTGCAGAAAGAGTATTAAAGAGAGCAGAGGTTTGAGAATGAGGTACAGAAATATCATTTATGAGTGCAGAGGTTTGAGACTGGGTTGCAGAAGGACTGTTACAGATTGCAGAACTTGGAGACTGAGGTGCAGAAGGACTTTTACAGAGAGGAGATTTTGGAGACTTGGGTGCAAAAGGATTATAACAGAGAGCAGAGGATGAAGACTGGGATGCAGAAGGATCGTGCAGAGTGCAGAGGTTGGAGAATGAGGTGCAGAAGTATCGCTACAGAGAGCAGAGGTTGGAGACTTGGTTGCAGCAGGACCGTTACAGAGAGCACAGGTTGTAGACTTGGGTGTAGAAGAAATGTTGCAGAGAGCAGAGTTTGGAGACTGGGGTGTAGAAGTACTGAAGCAGACAGCAGAGGTTGTAACTTAGGTGCAGAAGGATTGTTGCAGAGAGCAGTTGTTGGAGACTATTATGCAGAAGGATCATTGCAGAGAGCAGGGGTTGGAGACTGCGGTTTAGAAGGACTGTTTCAGAGAGCAGAGGTTGGAGACTGAGTTGCAGAAGAATCGTTGCAGAGAGAAGAGGTTGGAGACTGGGGAGCAGAAGACCTGTTACAGAGAGCAGAGGTCGGAGACTGGGGTGCAGAAGGATTGTTGCAGACATCAGAGGTTTCAGACTGAGGCTTAGAAGAACTCATACAGAGAGCAGAGGTTGGAATTTGAGGTTCAGAATGACTGTTACAGAAAGCAGACGTTGGCAATTGGGGTGCAGAAGGATCGTTATAGAGAGAAGAGTTTGGAACTTTAGTGCAGAAGGACCGTTGTAGAGAGCAGATGTTGGAGACTAGGGTGCAGAAGGACTGTTACAGAGAGCAGACATTGGAGACTGACGTGCAGAAAAATTTATACAGAGAGCAGAGGTTGGAGAGTGCGGTACAGAAGGACCATTACAGAGAGCAAAGTTTGGAGACTTAGGTGCAGAAGTACTTTTGCAGAGAGCAGAGTTTGTATACTGGGGTGCAGAAAGACTGTTACAGAGAGGAGAGTTTGGAGAAAGGGATGCAAAAGTATCTTATAAAGTGCAGAATCTGGAGACTGGGGTGCAGAAGGACTGTTGCAGAGAGCAGAGGTTAGAGACTGAGGTTCAGAAGAATCGTTGCAGAGAAAAGAGGTTAGAGACTGGGGTGCATAAAGACTGTGACAGAGAGCAGAGTTTCGAGATTGGGGTTCAAAGAACTGTTACAGAGAGCACAGGTTGGAGACTGGAGTGCATTAAGCCTTTTACAGAGAGCAGAAATTGGAGACTTAGGTGCAGAAGGACTGTTACAGAGAACAGAGGTTGGAGACTGAGGTGCAGAAGAACTGTTACAGAGAGCAGAGTTTGGAGACTGAGGTGCAGAAGGATTGGTACAGAGAGAAGAAATTGGAGACTCGGTGTAGAATGACTCTTACAGAGTGCAGAGTTTGGAAACTGTGGTTCAGAAGGATTCTTGCAGAAAGTAGAGGTTGGAGACTGAGGTTCAGAAGGATCGTTACAGAGAGCAGAGTTTGGAGACTGGGGTCAGAAAGACAGTTACAGAGAGCACAGTTTGGAGACAGGGGTGCAGAATAAATGTTGCAGTGAGCAGAGATTGGAGACTGCCATACAGAAGTCCTGTTACAAAGAGCAGAATGTGGAGACTGGGGTGCAGAAGGAATGTAACCTAGAGCACAGTTTGGAAACTGGGGTGGAGAAGGATGTTACAGAGAGCAGATGCTGGAGACTGGGGTCAGAATGACTGTTGCAGAGAACAGACGTTGGAGAATGGGGTGCAGAAGGATCACTACAGAAAGCAGAGGTTGGAGACCGGGGTGCAGTATGATAGTTACAGAGAGCACAGGTTAGAGACTGGGGTGCAGAATAAATTTTGAAGAGAGCAGAGGTTGGAGACTGGGGTGCAGAAGGACTGTACCAGAGAACTGAGGTTGGAGACTGGGGAGCAGAAGGACTGTTGAAGAGGACAGACGTTGGATTCTGGGGAGGAGAAGGAATGTTACAGAGAGAAGAGTTTAGAAACTGGAGTGCAGAAGGATCTTACAGAGAGCAGAGGTTGGAGACTGTGGTGCAGAAGGACTGTTGCAGAGAGCAGAGGTTGGAGTCTGGGGTCAAAAAGGATCGTTGCAGAGAGCAGAGTTTGGAGACTGGGGTGCAGAAGGACTGTTGCAGAGAGCAGATGTTTAAGACTGGGGTTCAGAAAGACTTTTTCAGAAAGCAGATTTTAGAGACTGGGGTGAAAAGGACTGTTACATAGAGCAGAGGTTGAAGACTGAGGTGCAGAAGGACTGTTACAGAGAAAAGAGTTTGGAGACTTGTGTGCAGATGGACTGTTACACAGAACATAGGTTGGAGACTGGGGTTCAGTTGGATCTTAAAGAAAGCAGAGTTTGGAGACTGGGGTTCAAAAGGACTCTTTCAGAGAGCAGATACTGGAGACTGGGGTGGAGTAGAATCGTTGAAGATAGAAGAGGTGTGAGACTGGGATGCAGAAGGCCTGTTACAGAGAGCAGAAGTTGGAGACTGGATTACAGAAGTCCTATTACAGAGAGCAGAAGTTGGAGACTGTTGTGCAGAAGGACAGCTATAAATTGTAGAGTTTAAAGACTGGATTGAAGAAAGATCTTACAGAGAGCAGAGTTGGGAGACTGAGGTGCAGAAGGACTGTTATAGAGAGCCGAGGTAGGAGACTGGGGTGCAGAAGGCTCGTTGTAGAGAGTAGAGTATTCAGACTGAGGTGCAGAAGAACTGTTGCAGAGAGCAGATGTTGGAGACTGGGGTGCAGAAGGACTGTTGCAGAGAGCAGATGTTGGTAACCAGTGTGCAGAAGGACTCTTGTAGAGAGAATAGGTTGGAGAGTGGGGTGCAGAAAGACTGCTGCAGAGAGCAGAGGTTGGATACAGGGATGCAGAAGCATCTTACAGAGAGCAGAATTTGGAGACTGAGGTGCAGATGGACTGTTGCAGAGATCAGAGGTTGGAGACTGGAGTGCATTAGGATCATTGCAGAGAGCAGAGATTGGAGACTGGGGTGCAGAAGAATCATTGCAGAGAGCAGATTTTGGAGACTGGGGTGCAGAAGGCCTGCTATAGAGAGCAGAGTTTGGAGACTGGCGTGCAGAAGTCCTGTTACAAAGAGTAGAGGTTGGAAACTGTGGTGCAGAAGGACTGTTATAGAGAGAAGAATTTGGAGACTGGGTAACTGAAGGATCTTATGGAGCGAAGAGGTTGGAGACTGAGTTGCAGGTGGACTGTTACAGAGAGCAGTGGTTGGAGACTGAGGTGCAGAAGGACCGTGCAGAGAGAAAAGGTGTCAGACTGAGGTGCAGAAAGACTGTTACAGAGAGCAGAGGGTGGAGACTGAGGTGTAGAAGTACTGTTACAGAGAGCAGAGTTTGGAAATTGGGGTGCAGAAAGAGCGTCACAAAGACCAGACTTTGGACTTCGGTATAGAAATACTGTTACAGAGAGCAGAGGTTGGAGACGGTGGTGTAGAAGGAATGTTACAAAGAGCACAGTTTGGAGACTGAGGTGCAGAAGGATAGATAAAGAGAGCAAAGTTTTGAGACTGGGGTTCAGAAGGACTGATACAGAAAGCAAAGTTTTGAGACTTTGTTGCCATAGGACTGTTACAGAAAGCAGATGTGGGAGACTGGGGTGCAGAAAAACTGTTGCAGAGGACAGAGCAGATGTTGGAGACTGAGGTGCAGAAGGATAGATACAGAGAGCAAATTTTTGAGACTGGTGTTCAGAAGGACTGATACAGAAAGCAAAGTTTGGAGACTTGGTTGCCATAGGACTGTTACAGAACGCAGATGTTGGAGACTGGGGTGCAGAAGGACTGTTGCTGAAGGACTCCAGACAGACAGACTGGAGTGCTGACACTTGCAGAAAGAAGAGATTAAAGACTGGGGTGGGGAAGAAATGTTACAGAGAGCAGAGTTTGGAAACTGGAGTGCAGAAGGAGCTTACAGAGAGCAGAGGTTGGAGACTGTTGTGCAGAAGGACTATTCCAAAGAGCAGAGGTTGGAGACTTTGGTTCAGAAGGATCCTTGCAGAGAGCAGCGTTTGGAAACTTAGGTGCAGAAAGACTGTTGCAGAGAGCAGAAGTTTGAGAATGGGTGCAGAAAGACTGTTGCAGAGAGCAGAGTTTGGAGACTGGAGTGCAGAAGGACTGTTCCAGAGAGCAGAGGTTGGAGACTGGGGTTCAGATTGCCTGTTACAGAGAGCAGAGTTTGGATATGGGGTGTAGAAAGACTGTTGCCGAGAGCACAGGTTTGAGATTTTGGTGCAGAAGCACTGTTGCAGAGAGTAGAGGTTCGAGACTGCCTTTTAGTATGACTGTTACAGAGGCAGAGTTTAGAGACTTAGGTGCAGAAGGACTGTTGCGGAGAGCACAGTTTGTAGACTGAGGTGCAGAAGGACTGTTACAGAGAGCAGATTTTGGAGATTGGGGTGCAGATGGACTGATACATAAAGCAGAATTTGGAGACTTGGGTGCAGAAGGACTGTTGCAGAGAGCAGAGGTTGAAGAATGGGGTGCAAAAGGCCTGATACACAGAGCAGAGGTTGGAGACTGGGGTGAAGAAGGACTGTTACAGACAGCAGAGTTTTGAGACAGGGTTGCAGAAGGATCTTACAGAGAGCAGAGTTTGGAGACTGTGGTACAGCAGGACTGTTACAGAGAGCAGAGGTTGGAGACTGGGGTGCAGAATGATCGTTGCAGTGAACAGAGTTTTCAGACTGAGGTGCAAAAAGACTTTTGCCGAGAGTAGATCTTGGAGACTGGGGTGCAGAAAGATTGTTGCAGAGAGCAGCGGTTGGAGACTGGGGTGCAGAAGGATCGTTGTAGCGAGAAGAGGTTTGAGACCGGCGTGAACAAGGACTGTTACAAGAACAGAGGTTGGACAAGGAATGCAGAAGGACTGTTACAGAGGGCAGAGTTTACAGACTGAGTTGCAGGGGGATCTGACAGAAAGCAGATGTTGGAGACTGAGGTTCAGAACGACTGTTACAGAGAGTAAAGTTTAGCGACTGAGCTGTAGAAAGACCATTTTAGAGAGCAGAGTTTGGAAACTGAGGTGCAGAAGGATTATTAAAGAGAGCAGAGTTAGTAGACTGGGGTGCAGAGGACTGTTGCAGATAGCAAAGTTTGGAGAATGTGTGTAGAATGACTGTTGCAGAAAGCAGAGGTTTGAGACTTGGGTGCAGAAGGACTGTTGCAGAGAGCAGAAGTTGGAGACTGAGGTCCAGAAGGACTGTTACAGAGAGATGAGTTTGGAGACTGGGGTGCAGAAGGACTGATAAAGAAAGCAGAGGTTGAAGACTGGGGAGCAGAAGGACTGTTACAGAGAGCAGATTTTGGAGACTGCACTACAGGAGGACTGTTACAGAGAGCAGAGTTCGGAGACTGGTGTGGAGAAAGACTGTTTCAGAGTGCAGACCTTGGAGACTGGGGTGCAGAAAAACTGTTGCATAGAGCATTGGTTGAAGACTGGGGTGCAGAATAACTGTCGCAGAGAGAAGAGGTTGGAGACTGAGTTGCAGAAGGAATGTTACAGAGAGCAGAGTTTGGAAACTGTGGTGCAGAAGTAATGATACAGAAAGGAGAAGTTGGAGACTGGGGTGCAGAAGGACCGTTACAGAGATCAGAGGTTGGGGACTGTTGTACAGAAAGACTGTTACAGAGAGCAGAAGTTGGAGACTGGGGAGCAGAAGGACTGTTACAGAGAGCAGAGTTTGGAGACTGGGGAGCAGAAGGTCTGTTATAGAGAGCAGAGGTTTGATTCTGGAGAGCAGAAGGAATGTTACAGAGAGCAGATTTGGAAAATGGGGTGCGAAAGGATCTTACAGAGAGCAGAAGTTGAAGGCTGGGGTGCAGAATCACTGTTAGAGAGAGCAGATTTTAGAGACTGAGGTGCAGAAGGACTGTTACAGAAAGAAGAGATGGGAGACTGTGGTGCACAAGGATCGTTGCAGAGAGCAGAGATATCAGACTGATGTTCAGGAGGACTGTTGCAGAGAGCAGATGTTGGAGACTGGGGTGCAGAAAGACTTTTGCAGAGAGCATAGGTTGGAGACTGAGGTGCAAAAGGATCATTGCCGAGAGCAGAAGTTGGAGACTAGGGTGCAGAATGATTGTTACAGAGAGCAGAGGTTGGAGACTGGGGTGCAGAAAAACTCTTACAAAGCGCACAGGTTGGAGACTGTGGGACAGAATGACTGTTACAGACAGCAGATGTTGGAGACTGCGGAGCAGAAGGACTTTTACAGAGAGCAGAGGTTGGAGACTCTGGAGCAGAATGAATATTGCAGAGAGCAGAGTTTGGAAACTGGAGTTCAGAAGGATCTTACAGAGAGCAGAGGTTGGAGACTGAGGTGCAGGAAGACTGTCACAGAAAGCAGAGTTTGAAGACTCGGGTGCACAAAAATTGATGCAGAGAGCAGAATTTTCAGACTTAGGTGCAGAAGGAATGTTGCAGGTATCAGATGTTGGAGACTGGGGTGCAGAAGGACCCTTACAAAGAGCAGAGGTTGGAGACAGCGGAGCAGGAGGACTGTTACAAAAAGCAGACTTTGGAGACTGGGGAGCAGAAGGAATTTTAAAGAGAGCAGAGTTTGGAAACTGGGGTGCAGAAAGGTCTTACAGAGAGCAGAGGTTGGAGACTGAGGTGCAGAAAGACTGTTACAGAAAGCAGAATTTGGAGACTAGTGTGCACAAAAATCGTTGCAGAGAGCAGAGTTGTCAGACTGACGTGCAGAAGGACTGTTGCAGGGAGCAGATGTTGGAGATTGGGGTGCAGAAGGACTTTTGCAGAGAGCAGAGGTTAGAGACTGGTGTGCAAAAGGATTGTTGTAGAGAGCAGAGTTTGGAGACTGGGCTGCAGAAGGATTGTTACAGAGAGCAGAAGTTGGAGACTGTGGTGCAGAAGGACCATTGCAGAGATCAGAGTTTGTTACCTGAGGTGAAGAATGATTGTTAAAGAGAACAGAAGTTTTAACCTGGGGTGCAGAAGGACTGTTGCAGAGAGCAGAGTTTGGAGACAGGGGTTTACAAGGACTGTTGCAGAGAGCAGATTTTGCAGACTGGGGTGCCGAAGGACTGTTACAGAGAGCGGAGTTTGAAGACAGGGCTGCAGAAAGATTTTACTCAGAGCAGAGGTTCGAGACTGAGGTGCAATGGGACTATTACAGAGAGCAGAGTTTGGAGACTGGGGTGCAGAAGGATCGTTGCAGATAACAGAGTTTTCAGACTGAGGTGCAGAAAGACTTTTGCAGAGAGAAGAGGTTGGAGACAGGGGTGCAGAAGGACTGTTGCATAGAGCAGATTTTGGATACTGGGGTGCAGAAGGGTCATTGAAGAGAGCAGAAATTGGAGACTGGGGTGCAGAAGGATAGATCCAGAGAGCAAAGTTTTGAGACTGGTGTTCAGAAGGACTGATACAGAAAGCAAAGTTTGGAGACTTGGTTGCCATAGGACTCTTACAGAAAGCAGATGTTGGAAACTGGGGTGCAGAAGGACTGTTGCAGAGGACAGAGGTTGAAGACTGGAGTGCCGACACTTGCAGAAAGAAGAGATTAAAGACTGGGGTGGAGAAGGAATGTTACAGAGAGCAGAGTTTGGAACCTGGAGTGCAGAAGGTTCTTACAGTGAGCAGAGTTTGGAGACCTTTGTGCAGATGGACTTTTCCAGAGAGCAGAGGTTGGAGACTTTGGTCCAGAAGGATCATTGCAGAGAGCAGCGTTTGGAGACTTGGGTGCAGAAGGACTGTTGCAGAAAGCAGTTTGGAGACTGTTTTGCAGAAGGAGTGTTGCAGAGAGTAGAGTTTGGAGACTGAGGTCCAGAAGGACCCTTACAGAGAGCAGAAGTTGGAGACTGTTGTACAGAAGGACTGTTACAGAGAGCAGAGGTTGGAGACAGGTGTGCAGTATTATCTTACAAAAAAGCATTCTTTGGAGACTGGGGTGCAGAAGAACTGTTTCGGAATGCAGAGTTCAGAGACAGGGGTGCAGAAGGATCGTTGACGAGAGAAGAGATTAGAAACTGGGGTCAAAAGGCCTGCTACAGACAGAAGAGGTTAAAGACTGAGGTGCAGAAGGCCTTTTACAGAGAGCATTGCTTGGAGACTGGGGTGCAGAAGGACAGTTACAGAGTGTAGAGTTTAAGAACTGGGTTGCTTAAAAATTTTACATAAAGCAGAGGTTGGAGACTGAGCTAGAGAAGGATTGTTATAGAGAGCAGAGTTTGGAGACTGGGTTGTAGAAGGTCTGTTGCAGAGAGCAGAGTTTGGAGACTGGTGTGCAGAAGGACTGTGGCCGAGAGAAGAAGATAAAGACTGTGGTGGAGAAGGATTGTTGCAGAGAGTAGAAGTTGGAGACTGAGGTACAGAAGAACTATTACAGAGAGCAGAGGATGCAGACTGGGGTGCAGAAGGACTGATACAGAAAGCAGAGGTTGGTGACTAGGGTGCAGAAAGAGTGTTGCAGAGAGCAGATGCTGAAGACTGGGATGCAAAAGGACTGTGGCAGAGAGCAGAGATTGGGTACTGGGGTGCAGAAGGCCTGTTACAGAGAGCAGAATTTGGAGACTGGGGTGCAGAAGGACTCTTACAGTGAGCAGAGTTTGCGGAGTGGGTTACAGAAGGGTCTTATAGAATGCAGAATTTGGAGGCTGAGGTACAGAAGGACTGTTACAGAGAGCAAAGGTTGGACGCTGGGGTTAAGAAGGATTCTTGCAGAGGGCAAAGTTTTCAGATGAGGTACAGTAGAACTGTTGCAGAGAGACATATTGGAGACACAAAAGGAATGTTGCAGCGAGCAGAGTTTTGAGACAGGGTGCAGAAAAACCGTTGCGGAGAGCAGATGTTGGAGATTGGGGTGGGGAGTGACTGTTGCTCAGAGCAGAATTTAAACACTGAGTTGCAGAAGGACTTTTACAGAGAGCAGTGGTAAGAGACTTGAGTGCAGAAGTACTGATACAGATAGCAGAGATTAGAGACTGGGGTGCAGAAGAACTGTTGTAGAGAGCAGATGTTGAAGACTGGGGTGCAGAAGAACTGTTGCAGAAAGTAGAGGTTGGAGACTTGGGTACAGAAAGACTCTTAGGGAGAGTAGAGTTTGGAGATTGGGTGCAGAAGAACTGCTGCAGTAAGCAGAGTTTGAAGACTGGGTGGAGAAAGACTTTTTCAGAGAGTAGCATTTTGAGACTTGGTGCCAAAGGACTGTTGCAGAGAGCAGAGGTTGGTGACTGAAGTGCAGAACGACTGTTACAGAGAGCAGAGGTTGGAGACTGGGGTACAGAAGGACTGATACAGAAAGCATAGGTCGGAGACTGTGGTGCAGAAGGACTGTTGCAAAGAGCAGAGGTTGGAGACGGGCAGAGAAAGACTGTTGTCGAGAGCAGGTGTCGGAGACTGGGGTGCAGTAGGACTATTGCAGAGAGCAGAGGTTGCAGACTGTGGTGCAGAAGGACTTTTACAGAGAGCAGAATTTTGAGACTGTGGTGCAGAAGGACTGATACAGAAAGAAGAGGTTGTAAACTGGGGTGCAGAATGACCATTAAAGGAAACAGAGTTTGGAGACTGCGGAACAGATGGACTGATATAGAGAGCAGAGGTTGGAGACTGGGGTGCAGAAGAAGTGTTGTATAGAAAAGAGGTTGGAGACTGGGGTGCAAAAGGACCATTGCAAATAGTAGAGTTTGGATATTGTGTTGCAGAAGGATCTTACAGAGAGCAGAGGTTGGACACTGAGGTGCAGAAGGACTGTTGCAGAGAGCAGAGGTTGGACATTGGGGTGCAGCAGGACTGTTGCAGAGAGCAGAGGTTGGAGTCTGAGCTGCAGAAGGACTCTTAAAGAGAGCAGTGGTTGGAAAATTAGGTGCAGAAGGATTGTGACGGAGTTCGGAGTTTGGACACTGATGTTCAGAAGGACTGTTACAGAGAGCAGAGCATGGAGACTGGTGTGTAGAAGGATCATTGCAGAGAACAGAGGTTTAAGACTGAGGTGGAGAAGGATCTTTGCAGAGAGCAGAGTTTGGAGAGTGAGGCGCAGAAGGATCACTACAGAGAGCAGAGGTTGGACACTGGGGTTCAAAGGACAGTTACAGAGAGCACAAGTTGGAGACTGGGGTGAAGAAGAAATGTTGCAGAGAGCAGATGTTGTCGACTGGGGTGCAGAATGACTGTTGCAGAGAACAGAGGTTGGAAACTGGGGTGTAGAAGGACTGTTGCAGATAGCAAAGGTTGGAGACTGAGGTGTATCAGTACTGTTGTAGAAACAGAGGTTGGAGACTGAGGGGTAGAAGGACTGTTACAGAGAGCATAGGTTCGAAACGGTGGTGCAGAAGGACTGATACAAAAAGCAGAGATTGCAGACTGGGTTGCAGAAGGATCTTACATAAAGCAGAGGTTTGAAACTGAGGTGCAGAAGGACTGTTACAGACACCAGAGGTTAGAGACTGGGGTGCACAAGGAGCTTACAGAGAGTAGAGTTTGGAGACTGCAGTATAGAAGGGCTGTTACAGAGAGCACCATTTTGATTGGGGTAAAGGACTTTTGTAGATAGAAGATGTTGAAGACTGTGGTGCAGAAAGACTGTTGCAGATAGCAGAGTTCGAAGAATGGGGTGCAGAAGGACTGTTGCAGAGAGCAGATTTTTCACATTGAGGTGCAGAAGGACTGTTGAGAAAAGCAGATGTTGTAGACTGGGTTGGACAAAGACTGTTTCAGAGATCAAAGGTTGGAGACTGGGGTGCAGAAGGATAGTTTCTGAGAGCAGTATTTGGAAAATGGGGTGCAGAAGGATCATTGCAGAGAGTAGAGTTTGGAGACATAGGTGCAGAAGGACCGTTTCAGTCAGAAGAGGTTGTTGACTGAGGTGCAGAAGGATTGTTATAGAAAGGAGAAGTTGGAGACTGAGGTACAGAAGGACTGTTGCAGAGAGCAGAGGTTGGAGACTGGCGTGTAGAAGAACTGTGAGAGAGAGCAGTGTGTGTAGACTGAGGTGCAGAAGGACTGATACAGAGAGCAGAGGTTGGAGACTGGTGTGCAAAAGGACTGATAAAGAAAGCAGAGATTGGAGACTGGGGTGCAGAAGGACCGTTACAGAGAGCATAGGTTGGAAACTGCAGTACAGAAGAACTGTTATACAGAGCAGAGGTTGGTGACTGGGGTACAGAATACTGTTGCAGAGTGTACGTGAGGAGACTATGGTTCAGAAAGACTGTTGAAGAGAGCAAAGTTTGGAGAATGGGGTGCATAACAACTGTAACAGAGAGTAGAGGTTGGAGACTGTGGTGCAAAAAGCCTGATACAGAAAGAAGATTCTGGAGACTGGGGTGTAGAATTACTGTTCCAGAGAGAAGAGGTTGGAGAATTGGGTGCAGATTAAGTGTTGTAGAGAACAGAGGATGGAGACTCGGGTGTAGAAGGACCATTGTAGAAAGCAGAAGTTGGAGACTGGGTTTCAGAAGGTTCTTACAGAGATCAGAGTTTGGACACTGAGGTGCAGAATGACTGTTGCAGAAATGAGGTTGGAGATTGGGGCACAGAAAGACTGTTGCGGAGAGCAGAGGTTGGAGTCTGTGGTGCAGAAGGAAAGTTACAGAAAGCACAGGGTGGAGACTGGGGTTCAGAAAAACTGATACAGAAAGCAGAGTTTGTAGACTGGGGAGCTGAAGGATCGTTACAAAGAGAGTTTGGAGACTGCAGTACAAAAGGACTGTTACAGGGAGTAGAGGTTGGAGACTGGGGTGGAGAAGGACTGTCGCAGAGAGCAGATATTGGAGGCAGGGGTGCAGAAGGACTGTTGCAGAGAGCAAGGTTGAAGACTGGGGTGCAGAAAGACTGTTGCAGAGAGAAGAGGTTGCAAAGTGAGGTGCAGAAGTCTTTTACAGAGAGCAGAGTTTTCAGACTGTGTTGCAGAAGAACTGATACAGAAAGCAGAGGTTGGAGACTGTGGTGAAGAAAGACCCTTACAAAGAATAGATTTTGAAGACTCTTGTACAGAATAAATGTTGTAGAGTACAGAGGTTGGAGACTAGGGTGCAGAGGGACCATTGCAGAGAGCAGAGTTTGGAGACTGGGGTGCAGAAGCAATGTTACAGAGAGAAGAGTTTGGAAACTGGGGTGCAGAAGGATCTTACAGAGAGAAGAGTTTGAAAACTCGGATGCAGAAGGACTGTTGCAGAGAGCACAGTTTGGAGACTTGGGTGCAGAAGGATCGTTGCAGAGAGCAGAATGAGGAGACTGGGGTGCTGAAGAACTGTTATAGAGGGCAGAGTTTGGAGACTTGGGTGTAGAATAACTGTAGCAGAGAGCAGAGGTTGGAGATGGGGGTGCAGAAGGACTGTTGTAGAGAGCAGAATTTGGAGACTGAGGTTCAGAAGGACTGTTACAGAGAGCAGAGGTTGGAGACTTGAGTGCAGGAGGACTGATACAGAAAGCAGAGGTTTTAGACTGGTGTGCAGAAGGACTGTTACAGAGACAAGTTTTTGGAAACTGCAGTACAGAAGGACTGTTAGAGAGAGCAGAGGTTGGTGACTGGGTTGGAGAAAAACTGTTGCAGAGATCAGATGTTGGAGACTGGGGTGCAGAATGACTGTTGCAGAGAGTAGAGGTTGGAGATTGGGGTGTAGAAGAACTGTTGCAGAGAGCAGAGGTTTGAGACTGGGGTGCCGAAGGACAGTTGCAGAGAGGAGAGGTTGGAGACAGAGGTGCAGAAGGATTGTTACAGAGAGCAGATGTTGCAGACTGAGGTGCAGAAGGACTTTTACTGAGAGGAGAGGTTGGAGACTGGGGTGCGAAGTATTTTTTCAGAGAGCAGTCGATAAAGACTGGGACGATAAAGAAGGAGTGTTTCAGAGAGCAGAGTTTGGAGATTGGGGTGCATGCGAACTGTTACAGAGAAAAGCTGTTGGAGACTGGGGTGCAGAAGGCCTGTTACAGAGAGCAGAAGTTTGAGACTGAGGTGCAGAAACACTGTTGCAGAGAGCGGAGGTTGGACACTTGGTTTCAGAAGGACTGTTTCAGAGAGCAGAGTTGGGAGACTGAAATACAGAAAGACTGTTACAGAGAGTAGAGCTTGGAGACTGGGGTGCAGAAGGAATGTCACAGAGAGCAAAGTTTGGAAACTGAGTTGCAGTAGGATCTTATAGAAACCAGAAGTTGGAGACTGGGGTGCAGAAGGACTGTTGCAGAGAGCAGATGTTGGAGACTGGTGTGCAGGAGGATCGTTGAAGAGAGCAAAAGTTTGTGACTCAGTTACAGAAGAATCATTGCAGAGAGCAAAGTGGAGACTGGGGTGCAGAAGGAATTTTGCAGAGAGCAGAGTTTGAAGACTGAGATGCAGAAGGACTGTTACAGAGAGCAGACGTTGGAGACTGGGGTGAAAAATTATAATATAGAAAGCAGAGTTGGGAGACTGGTGTGCAGTAGGTCCGTTACAGAGAGCAGACGTTGGAAACTCGCGTGCCGAAAGAGTGTTTCAGAGAGCAGAGTTTGTAGACTGGGGTGCAGAAGGCCTGCAACAGAGAGCAGATTTTGAAGACTGGTTTGCAGAAAGACTATTATAGAGAATAGAGTTTTGAGGCTGGGTTGCAGGAGGATCTTACAGAGACCAGGGTTTGGTGACTGAGGTGCAGGACGACTCTTATAGTGAGCAGAGGTTGGAGACTGAAGTGCAGAAGGATGGTTACAGAGAGCAGAGTTTAGTGACTGAGGTGCAGAAAGACGGTTACATAAAGCAGAGGTTGGAAATTGAGGTGCAGAGGGACTGTTACAGAGAGCAGAATTTGGAGACTGCAGTATACAAAGACTGTAACAGAGAGCAGAGGTGGAAAATATGGTTCAGAATTATGTTACAGAGAGCAGAGTTTGGAGACTGGGGTGAAGAAGGATTGTTACAGAGAGCAGAGGTTGGAGACTGGGGTGCAGAAGGACTGTCACACAGAGCAGAGGATGAAGACTGGCGTGTAGAAGGACTGTTGCAGAGAGAAGAGTTTGGAGACTATGGTGCAGAAGGACTGTTGCAGAGAGCAGAATTTGGAGACTGAGGTGCAGAAGGACTATTACAGAGAGCAGATGTTGGATACTGGGGTGCAGAAAGATTGTTACAGATAGCACAGTTCGGAAACTGGGTTTTAGAAGGATTGTTGCAGAGAGCAAAAGTTTCAGACAGAGGCTTAGAAGGACTGTAACAGGGAGCAGACTTTGGAAATTGGGGTGCAGAAGGACCGTTATAGAGAGGAGAAGTTGGAGACTGCTGTACAGAAGGAGTGTTACAGAGAGCAGAGTTTGGAGACTGGGGTGCAGAAGGACAGTTGCAGAGAGCAGATGTGGGAGACTGGGATGCAGAAGGATCCTTGCAGAGAGCAGAGGTTGGAACTGAGGTGCAGAAGGATCGCTACAGAGAGCAGGAGTTTGGAGGCCGGGCTTCAGTAGGATAGTTTTAGAGAGCACATGTTGGAGATTGGGGTGCAGAAGAAAGGTTGAAGAGAGCAGAGGTTGGAGAGTAGGGTGCAGAAGGACTGTAGCAGAGAGCAGAGGTAGGAGACTAGGGTGTAGAAGGACTGTGGCAGAGAGCAGACGTTGGAGACTGGGATGCAGAAAGATCGTTGCAGAGAGCAGATGTTGGATACTTGGGTATAATAAGACGTTTGCAGAGACAGAGATTGGAGACTGGGGTGCAGATGGACTTTTTTAGAAAGCAGAGGTTGGAGACTGAGGTGCAGAAAGACTGTTACAGAGAGCACAGGTTTTAGACTGGGGTTCACAATAACTGATACAGAAAGTAGAGTTTGGAGACTGGGGTGCAGAAGGAAAGCTGCAGAGAACAGAGGTTGGATACTGGGGTGCACAAGTGCAATTGCAGAGAGATGAGGTTGGAGACTGACGTGAAGAATGACTGTTACAGAGAGCAAAGTTATGAGAACGGGGTGCAAAAGGATCTTAAAGAGAGCAAACGTTGGAGACTGGGATGCAGAAGGATCGTTACAGAGAGCAGAGGTTGGAGACTGGGGTGTAGAAAGACTTTTGCAGAGAACAGAGGTTGAAGACTGGGGTGCAGAAGGATCGTGGAAGTGAGCAGAGTTTTCAGACTGAGGTTCAGAAAGACAAATGCAGAGAGCAGATGTTAGAGACTGGGGTGCAGAAGGGCTGTTGCATAGAGCAGAGGTTAGAGACTTGTGTACAGAAAAACTGTTTCAGAGAGGAGATGTTGGAGACTGGGGTTTAGAACGCCTGTTACAGAGAGCAGAGTTTGGAGAAGGGGTGCAGAAGGACTGTTACAGAGAGCAGATTTTGGAGATTGGTTTGAAAAAGTATCTTACAGAGAGTAGAGGTTGAAGACTGAGATGCAGAAGGACTGTTACAGAGAGTAGACGTTGGATACTGAAGTGCAAAAGGACTGATACAGAAAGCAGAGTTTGGAGACTGGGGTGCAGAAGGACCATTACAGAGAGCAGAGGTTTGGGATTGCTGTGCAGAAGAACTGTTACAGAGAGCAGAGGTTAGAGACTGGGGTGCAAAATGACTGTTGCAGAGAACAGAGGTTGGTTACTGAGGTGCAGAACGGTCGCTACAGGGAGCAGTGTTTGTAGACTAGGATGCAAAAGAACTGTTGCAAAGAACAGAGTTTGTAGACTGGGTTACAGAAGGACCGTTGCACAGAGCAGATGTTGAATATTTGGGTGCAGAAGGCATGTTAAAGAGAGAAACGTTTGGAGACTGGGGTGCATAAGGACTGTTACAGAAAGCAGAGTTTGGAGACTGGGTATTGAAGGATCTTACAGAGAGCAGAGGTTGGACAATGAAGTGCAGAAGGAGTGTTACAGAGAGCATAGGTTGGAGACTGGGGTGCAGAAGGACTGTTACAGAGAGTAGAGTTTGGAGACTTGGGTGCAGAAAGATCGTTGCAGAGAGAAAAGGTTGGAGTCTGTGGTTTTGAAGGATTGTTGTAGAGAGCAGAGGTTGGAGACTAAGGTGCAGAAGGACTGTTACAGAGAGCAGATTTTGGAGACTGCGGTGCAAGACTGATACAGAAATCAGATGTTGGAGCCTGGGGTGCAGAATGATTGTTGCCGACAGCAGAGGTTGGAGACTGGGTTGCAGAATGACTTTTGCAGAAAGCAGAATTTGGAGACTTAGGTGCAGAAGGACTGTTACAGAGAGCAGAGGCTGGAGACTGGGATGCAGAAGGACTGTTACAGAGAACAGAGGTTGAAGACTGGGTTGCAGAAGGATCGTGGAAGTTAGCAGAGTTTTCAGACTGAGGTGCAGAAAGACAACTGCAGAGAGCAGATGTTGGAGACTGGGGTGCAGAAGGGCTGTTGCATAGAGCAGAGGTTAGAGACTTGTGTACAGAATAACAGTTTCAGAGAGCATAGGTTGGAGACTGAGGTGCAGAAGGATTGATACAGAAAGCAGAGTTTGGAGACTAGGGTGCAGAAGGACCATTACAGAAAGCAGAGTTTTGGGATTGTGGTGCACAAGAACTGTTACAGAGAGCAGAGGTTAGAGACTGGGGTGCAAAATGACTGTTGCAGAGAACAAAGGTTGGTGACTGAGGTGCAGAACGGCTGCTACAGGGAGCAGTGTTTGGAGACTAGGATGCAGAAGGACTGTTGAAAAGAACAGAGTTTGTAGACTGGGTTACAGAAGGACCGTTGCACAGAGCAGATGTTGGAGATTTGGATGCAGAAGGCATGTTAAAGAGAGAAAGGTTTGGAGATTTGGGTGCATAAGGACTGTTACAGAAAGCAGAGTTTGGAGACTGGGTATTGAAGGATCTTACAGAGAGCAGAGGTTGGACAATGAAGTGCAGAAGGAGTGTATCAGAGAGCATAGGTTGGAGACTGGGGTGCAGAAGGACTGTTACAGAGAGTAGAGTTTGGAGACTTGGATGCAGAAGGATCTTTCAGAGAGCTGAGGTTGAGGACTGGGGTATAGAAGCACTGTTGCTGAGAGCAGAGATTGGAGACTTGGGTGTAGAAAGATCGTTGCAGAGAGAAGAGGTTGGAGACTGTTGTTAAAAAGGATCGTTGCAGAGAGCAGAGTTTGGAGACTGGGGTGCACAAGGAATATTACAGAGAGCAAAGGTTGGAGAGTGAAGTGCAGAAGGACTGTTACAGAGAGTGGAGGTTGGATACTGAGGTGCAGAAGTACTGTTACAGAGAGCAGATTTCGGTGTCTGGGGTGCAAGACTGATACAGAAATCAGATGTTGGAGCCTGGGGTGCAGAATGATTGTTGCAGACAGCAGAGGCTGGAGACTGGGTTGCAGAAGGACTGTTGCAGAGAGCAGAATTTGGAGACTTAGGTGCAGAAGGACTGTTACAGAGAGCAGAGGGTGGAGACTGGGATGCAAAAGGACTGTTGCAGAGAACAGAGTTTGAAGACTGGGGTGCAGAAGGATCGTGAAAGAGAGCAGAATTTTCAGACTGAGGTGCAGAGGAACAAATTCAGTAACCAGATGTTGGAGACTGGGGTGCAGAAGGGCTGTACAGAGAGCAGAGGTTGGAGACTTGTGTGCAGAAGGACTGTTTCAGAGAGGAGATGTTGGAGACTGGGGTGCAGAAACCTGTTACAGAGAGCAGAGTTTGTAGAAGGGGTGCAGAAGGACTGTTATAGAGAGTAGATTTTGGAGACTGGTTTGCAAAAGTATCTTACAGAGAGTAGAGTTTGGAGACTGAGATGCAGAAAAACTGTTACAGATAGTAAAGGTTGGATACTGAGGTGCAGAAGGACAATTGCAGAGAGTAGAGGTTGAAGACTGAGGTGCAGAATGACTGTTACAGAGAACAGAGTTTGGAGACTTGGGTGAAGAAGGATCCTTGCAGAGAGAAGAGATTAGAGTCTGTGGTTTAGAAGGATCGTTGCAGAGAGCAGAGGTTGGAGACTGAGGTGCAGAAGGACAGTTACAGAGAACAGATTTTATAGACTGGGGTGCAAGACTGATACATAAATTAGATGTTGCAGCCTGGGGTGCAGAATGATTGTTACAGAGAGAAGAGGTTGGAGTCTGTGGTTTAGAAGGATCGTTGCAGGGAGCAGAGGTTGGAGACTGGGTTGCAGAAGGACTGTTGCAGAGAACAGAGGTTAATGTCTGAGGTTCAGAAAGACTGTTACTGAGAGCAGAGTTTAGAGACGGGGTGCAGAAGGACTGATACAGAAAGCAGATTTTGGAGACTGGGGTGCACAAGAACCGTTACAGAGAGCACAGGACAGTACAGGACAGTTACAGAGATAAATGGTTGGAGACTGGCGTGGTAAACGACTGTTGCAGAGAGCAGATTTTGGAGACTGGGGTGCAGAAAGAATGTTGCAGTAAGCAGAGGTTTAAGACTTGGGTGCAGCAGGACTCTTGCAGAGAGCAGAAATGGCAGAGTGAGGTGCAGAAGCACTGATACAGAGAGCAGAGTTTGGAGACTGTGGTGCAGAAAGACTGATACAGAAAGCAGAGGTTGGAGAATGGGGTGCAGAAGCACCCTTACAAAGAGCAGAGTTTGTAGACTGATGTGCAAAAGGGCTGTTACAGAGAGCAGAGGTTAGAGACTTTGGTGTAGAAGGACTGATACAGAAAGCAGAGGTTAGAGACTGGGGTGCGAAAGGACTGTTGCAAAGAGCAGAGGTTGGAGACTGGGGTGGAGAAGTTCTGTTGTAGAGAGCAGATGTTGGAGACTGGGGTGCAGAATTACTATTGCAGAGAGAAGAGGTTGGAAACTGGGGTGCAGTAGGACTATTGCAGAGAGCAGATGTTGCAGACTAAGGTGAAGAAGGACTGTTAAAGTGAGCAGAGTATGGAGACTGTGGTGCAGTATGATTGTTACAGAGAGCAAATTTTGGAGACTGGGGTGAAGAATTATCTTACAGAGAGCAGAGGTTGGAGACTGGGGTGCAGAAGAAGCTTTGCAGAGAGCAGAGGTTTTAGATGAGGTGAAGAAGGACTGTTATAGAGAGCAGAGGTTGGAGACTGGGGTGAAGAAGGACTGATACAGAGAGCAGAGTTTGGAGACTGCAGTACATCAGGACTGTTACAGAGAGCAGAGTTTGCAGACTGCGGTGCAGAAGGACTGTTTCAGAAAACAGATGTTGGAGACTGGTGTGCATAAGGACTGTTACAAAGAGCAGATTTTTGAGACTGGTGTTCAGAATTACTTTTACATAAAGTTAAAGGTTGCAAACTGTGGTGCAGAAGGATCTTACGCACAGTAGATGTTGGAGACTAGGGTGCAGAAGGACTGTTGCAGAAAGCAGAGGTTGGAGACAGGGGTGTAGAATGATCGATGCACAGAGAAGAGTTTTGAGACTGGGATGCAGAAGGCCTGTTAAAAAGAGCAGAGTTTGAAGAATGGGGTGCATAAGGACTGCTATGGAGAGCAGAGTTAGGAGACTGGGTGGCAGAAGGATCTTTTAGAGAGCAGAGTTTGGAGACTGAGGTGCAGGAGGACTGTTACAGAGAGCAGTAGTTGAAGACTGCGGTCAGAATGATCGTGCAGAGAGCAGAGGTTTCAGACTGAGATGTAGAAGGACTGTTACAGAGAGCAGAGGTTGGAAACTGAGGTGCAGAAGGAGTGTTACAGAGAGCAGATTTTAAAGACTGTTTCAGAAGGATCTTACAAAGAGCAGAGTTTGGAGATTGAGGTGCAAAGGATTGTTGCAGAGAGCAGATTGTTCAGACTAAGATGCAGAAGGTCTGTTGCAGAGAGCAGATGTTGTAGACTGGGGTGCAGAAGGACCGCTACAGATAGCAGAGGTGGAATCTGGCTTTCAGAAGGCCTGTTACAGAGAGCAGAGTTTTGAGACTGTTTTGCAGAAGGACTGTTACAGAGAGCAGAGTTTTGAGTCTGGGTTTTAGAAGGATCTTACAGAGAGCAGAGGTTGGAGACTGAGGTGCAGAAGAACTGTTGCAGAGAGCAGAGTTTGGATTATAGGTTACAGAAAGACTGTTGCATAGAGTAGATGTTAGAGACTGTTGTTCAGAAGGACTGTTTCAAAGAGCAGAGGTTGAAGAATGGGGTGCAGAAGGACTTTTGCAAAGAGCAGAGGTTGGAGACTGAGGTGCAGAAGGACTGTTACAGAGAGCAGAGGTTGGAGACGGTTGTGAAGAAGGACTGATAAAGAAAGCAGAGGTTGGAGACTGGGGTGCAAAAAGACCTTTATGGAGAGCAGAGTTATGAGACTTCAGTACAGAAGGACTGTTCCAGAGACCAGAGTTTGAATATTGGAGAGAAGAAGGACTGTTGCAGAGGACAGAGTTAGGAGACTGGGGTTCAGCTGGAAAATTGCAGAAAGCAGAGGTTAGGGACTAGGGTTCAGAAGTAATTTTACAGAGAGCAGAGTTTGGAAACTGGGATGCAAAAGGATCTTACAGAGAGCAGAGGTTGGAGATTGATGTGCAGTTGGATTCTCACAGAGAGCAGAGTTAGGAGACTGGGGTCTAGAAGTACTGTTGAAGAGATCAGATGTTGGTAACTAGGGTGCAGACGGACTGTAGCAGAGAGCAGAGGTTGGAGACTGGGGTGCAGAAGGACTGTTGCAGAGAGCGGAGTTTGGAGACTAAGGTGCAGAAGGACTGTTATATAGAGAAGAGGTTTGAGACTGTGCTGCTGAAGGACTTTTACAGAGAACAGAGTTTTCAGACTGGGTTCTTGAAGAATCTTACATTGAGCAGAGGTTAGAGACTGAGATTCAGTTGGACTGCTACAGAGAGCAGTGGTTGAAGACTGGGGTGCAGAAGAATCTTGGAGAGCAGAGGTTTCAGACTGAGGTTCAGAAACACTGTTACAGAGAGCAGAGGTTGGAGGCTGAGGTGTAGAAGGACTGTTAGAGAGAGCAGAGTTAGGAGACTAAGGTTCAGAAGGACTTTTACAGAAAGCAGAGTTTGGAAATTTGGGTACAGAAGGACCGTTACAGAGAGCAAAGTTTGTAGACTGCGGTATAGGAGGACTGTTACAGAGAGCAGAGATTGGAGACTGGGGTCCAGAAAGACTGTTACAGAGAGCACAGGTTGCAGACTGAGCTTCAGAAAGATCTTGGAGAGCAGAGGATTCAGACTGAGGTGCAGAAGGACTGTTACAGAGAGCAGAGGTTGAAGACTGAGGTTTAGAATGACTGTTCCAGAGAGCAGAGGTTGAAGACTGAGGTTCAGAAAGACTGATACAGAAAGCAGAGGTTGGAGACTAGGGTGAAGAAGGACCTTTACAGAGAGCAGAGGTTGGAGAATGCGTTACTTAAGGACTGTTACAGAGAGCAGATATTGGAGACTGGTGAGCAGAAGGACTGTTGCAGAGGACAGATGATGGAGACTGGGGTGCCCCAGGACACTTGCAGAAAGCAGAGGTTGGAGCCTGGGGTGGAGAAGGAATGTTAGAGAGAGCAGAGTTTGGAAACTAGAGTGCAGAAAGATCTTACAGAGATCAGAGGTTGGAGACTGTGGTACAGAAGGACTGTTTCAGAGAGCAGAGGTTGAAGACTGGGATGCAGATGGTTCTTACAGAGAGCAGAGGTTGGAGACTCTGGTGGAAAAATACTGTTGCAGAGAGCAGAGGTTGGAGACTGGTGATGAGAAGAATCGTTGCAGAGAGAAAATGTTGGAGACTGGGGTGCAGAAGGCCTGTTACAGTGAGCCGAGGTTGGAGACTGGGTTTCAGAGGTACTGTTACAGAGATCAGAGGTTGGAGACTGTTGTGCAGAAGGACTGAGACAGAGTGCAGAGTTTAAAAACTTGGTTGCAGAAGGATCTTACGGAGAGCAGAGTTTGGAGCCTGAGGTGCAGGAGGACTGTTACAGAGAGTAGTGGTTGGAGACTGGGGTGCAGAAGGATCGTACAGAGACCAGAGGTTTCATACTGAGGTGCAGAAGGACTTTTACAGAGAGCAGAGGTTGGATACTGAGGTGCAGAAAGACTGTTACAGAGAGAACAGGTTGGAGACTGAGGTGCAGAAGGACTGTTACAGAGAGCAGAGTTTGGAGACTGAGGTGCAGAAGGACTGCTACAGTGCAGAGGTTGCAAATTGGGGTGAAGAAAGACCAATACCGAGAGCAGAGTTTGGAAACTGCAGTATAGAAGGACTGTAACAGAGAGCAGATTTTTAAGACTGAGGTGCTAAAGGAGTTAAACAGAAAGCAGGGGTTGGGGACTGGGGTGCAGAAGGACTGTTACAAAGAGCAGATGTTGGAGACTGTTTTGAAAAAGGACTGTTAAAGAGAGCAGAGGTTAGAGACTGGGGTGCTGAAGGACTGTTGCCGAGAGCAGAATTTGGAGAGTGGGATGGTGAAAAATTGTTGCAGAGAGAAGATTTTGGAGACTGGGGTGCAGAAGGACTGTTGCAGAGAGCACATGTTGGAGACTGGGGTGCAGAAGGACTGTTAAAGAGAGCAGTGGTTGAGGACTGGGGTGCAGACGGATTGTTACAGAGAACAGAGTTTGGAGACTGGAGTGCATAAGGATCTTACAGAGAACAGAGGTTGGAGACTGGGGTGTAGAAGGACTATTGCCGACAGCAGAGGTTGGAGACTGGGGTGGAGAAGAATCGTTGAAGAGAGAAGAGTTTGGAGATTGAGGTTCAGAAGACCTGTTACAGAGAGCAGAGGTTCGAGACTGATTTGCAGAATTCCTGTTATAGAAAGCAGATGTTGGAAACTGTTGTGAAGAAGGACCGTTATAGAGAGCAGAGTTTGGAGACTGGGTTGCACAAGGGTCTTACAGAGAGCAGAGGTAGGAGACTCAGGTGCAGAAGGACTGTTACAGAGACAAGAGTTTGGAGTCTGGGTTAGTCAAAGATCTTACAGAGAGCAGATTTTTGAGAGTGAGGTTCAGAAGGACTGTTACAGAGAGCAAAGGTTGGAGACTGAGCTGTAGAAGGACTGTTACAGAGAGCAGAGTTAGGAGAATGGGGTTCAGAGAGTTCGTTGCAGACAGCAGAGTTTTAAGACTCAGGTGAAGAAGGACTGTTGCTGAGAGCAGAGGATGGAGACTGGGGATTAGAAGGACTGTTACAGAGTGCAGAGTTTAGAGACTGAGGTGCAAAAGGACTGTTACAGAAAGCAGAGGTTGGAAATTGGGGTGTAGAAGGACCGTTACAGAGAGAAGAGGTTGGAGACTGCGGTACAGAATGACTGTTACAGAGAGCTGATCTCGGAGACTGGAGAGCAGAAGGACTGTTACAGAGGACAGAGGTTGGAGACTGCGGTGGAGAAGTAATGTTACAGAGAGCAGAGTTTGGAAACTGGAGTGCAGAAGTATTTTACACATAGCAGAGGTTGGAGATTATGGTGCACAAGGATTGTTCCAGAGAGCAGACGTTGGAGACTGGGGTCCAGAAGGATCGTTGTAGAGAGCAGAGTTTGGAGACTGGGGTGCAGAATAAATGCTACAGAGAGCAGAGTTTAGAGACTGGGGTGCAGAAGAACTGTTGTAGAGAGGAGAAGTTGGAGCCTGGGGTTTAGAAGGACGGTTGCAGAGAGCAGAGTTTGGAGACTGTGGTGCAGAAGGACTGTTGCAGAGAGCAGAGTTTGGAGACTGTGGTGCAGGAGGACTGTTGCAGAGAGAAGACGTTGGATACTGGGGTTAAAAAGGATCATTGCAGAGAGCAGAGTTTTGAGACTGGTGTGTAGAAAGACTGTTAGAGAGGGTAGAGTTTGGAGCCTGGGTTTTAGACGGATGCTACAGAGAGCATAGGTTGGAGACTGAGGTGCAGAAGTCCTGTTACATAGAGCAGAGGTTGGAGACTGTGGTGCAGAGGGATCGTTGCAAGGAGCAGAGCTTCTGCACAGGGGTGCAGAAGGACCTTACAGAGAGCAGAATTAGAGACTGAGGTGCAGAAGGACTGTTATAGAGAGCAGAGTTTGGAGACTGGTTTACTGAAGGATCTTACAGTGAGCAGAGGTTTGAGACTGAGGTGCAGAAGGACTGTTACAGAGAGCAGAGGTTGGAGACTCAGGTGCAGAAGGACTGTTATAGGGTGTAGAGTTTGCAAATTGGGGTGCAGAAGGACCGTTAAAGAGGCAGAATTTGTAGACTGCAGTATAGAAAAACTGTTACAGAAAGCAGAGGTTGGAGACTGGGGTGTAGAAGAAATGATATAGAGAGCACAGGTTGGAGACAAAGGTACAGAAGGATAGATACAGAGAGCAGAGGTGTGAGACTGGGGTTCAGAAAAACTGATACAGAAAGCAGAGTTTGGAGACTGGGGTAAAGAAAGACCGTTATGGAGAGCAGAGGTTGAAGACTGCGGTACAGAAGGACTGTTACAGAGAGCAGATGTTGGAGACTGGGCAGCAGAAGGACTGTTGAAGAGGACAGAGGTTGGAGACTGGGGTGCCGCTTTACACTTGCAGAAAGCAGAGTTTAAAAACTGGGGTGGAGAATGAATGTTACAGATTGCAGGGTTTGGAAACAGGAGTGTAGACGGATCTTACAGAGAGCAGAGGTTGGAGACTGTGGTGCAGAAGGACTGTTGCAGAGAGCAGAGATGGAGACTGGGGTCCAGAAGGATCGTTGCAGAGAGCAGAGTCTGGAGACTGGGGTGCCGAACGACTTTTGCAGAGAGGAGATGTTGGAGACTGGAGTGCACAAGGACTGATAGAGAGAGCAGAGGTTGGAGACTGAGGTGCAGAAGGAATGTTACAGAGAGCAGAGTTTGTAGACTGGGCTGCAGAAGGACTGTTACAGAGAGCAGAGTTTGGAGACTGGGGTTCAGATGGATCTTACAGAGAGCAGAGTTTGAAGACTGGGGTGCAAAAGGACTGTTGCAGAGAGCAGAGTTTAGAGACTGTGGTGGAGAAGAATCGATGTAGAGAGAAGAGTTTGGAGACTGGGGTGCAGATTGCCTGTTACATAGAGCAGAGGTTGGAGATTGGTTTACTGAAGGATCTTACAGAGAGCAGAGGTTGGAGACTGCATTGCAGGCGGACTGTTTCAGAGAGCAGTGGTTGGAGACTGGGGTGCAAAAGAATCCTTCAGAGAGCAGAGATTTAAGACTGACGTGTAGAAAGAGTGTTACAGAGAACAGAGGTTGGAGACTGAGGTGTAGAAGGACTGTTACAGATAGCAGAGTTTGGAGACTCAGGTGCAATAGGACTGTAACAGAAAGCAGAGTTTGGAAATTGGGGTGCAGAAGGACCTTAACAGAGAGCAGAGTTTGGAGACTGCGTTATAGGACTGTTATCGAGAGCAGAGGTTGGAGACTGGGGTGAAGAAGGACTCTTACATAGAGCACAGGTTGGATACTGAGGTGCAGAAAGATAGATACAGAGAACAGAGTTTGGAGACTGGGGTTCAGACAGACTGATACAGAAAGTAGAGGTTTGAGACTGAAATGTAGAAGGAACGTTATAAAGAGAAGAGGTTGGAGAATGCAGTACAGAAGGACTGTTACTGAGAGCAGATCTCAGAAACTGGGGAGCAGAAGAACTGTTGCGGAGGACAGAGGTTAGAAACTTAGGTGTAGAAGGAATGTTACAGAGAGCAAAGTTTGGAAACTGGAGTGCAGAAGGATCTTACAGAGAGCAGCGTTTGGAGACTGTGGTGCAGAAGGACTGTTACAGAGAGCAGATATTGGAAACTGGCGTGCAGAAGAACTGTTGCAGATAGTAGATTTTAGAGACTGGGGTGCAGAAGCACTGTAAGAGAGAGAAGAGGTAGAAGACAGGAGTGCAAAATAGTCATTGCAGAGAGAAGAATTTTCAGAATGAGGTGCAGAAGGACTGTTGCAGAGAGCAGAGGCTGGAGACTGGGGTGCAGATGTTGGAGACTGTGGTTCAGGAGGACTGTTGAAGTGAGCAGAGTTTGGAGACTGGGGTGCAGAGTATAAATACAGGGGTGAAGAAGGATCTTACAGAGAGCAGAATTTGGAGACTGAGGTGCAGAAGAAAATTTGCAGAGATCAAATGTTGGAGACTGGGGTGAAGTAGGATCATTGCAGAGAGCACAGGTTGGAGACTGGGGTGCAGACGGATCTTGCAGAGACCAGATGTGTCAGACTGAGTTTCTAAAGGACTGTTACAGATAGCAGAGTTTTGAGACTGAGGTGTAGAGGACTGTTAAAGAGAGCAGAGTTTGGAGACTGAGGTGCAGAAGCACTGTTACAGAAAGCAGAGGTTGGAAAATGGGGTGCAGAAGGACCGTTACAGAGACCAGATTTTGGAGACTGTGATGTAGAAAAACTGTTAAAGAGAGCAGAGTTTGGAGACTGGGGTGAAGGTGTACTGTTACAGAGACCAGTGGTTGGAGACTAGGGTGCAGAAGGATCCTGCAGAGAGCAGAGGTGTCAGACTGAGGTTCCGAAGGACTGTTACAGAGAGCAGAGGTTGGAGACTTAGGTGTATAAGGACTGTTACAGAGAGCAGAGTTTGGAGACTGAGGTACAGAAGGACTGCTACAGAAAGCAGAGGTTGGAAATTGGGGTGCAGAAAGACAGTTACAGAGACCAGAGTTTGAAAACTGCGGTATAGAAAAACTGTTATAGAGAGCAGAGTTTGAAGACTGGGGTGCAGAGGGAATGTTAAAAAGAGCAAAGTTTGGAGACTGCAGTACAAAAGGATTGTTACAGAGAGCTGACGTTGGAGACTGGGGAGAAGAACGACTGTTGCAGAGGACAGATGTTGGAGACTGGAGTGCCGCATGACACTTGCAGAAAGCAGATGTTAAAGCCTGGGATGGAGAAGGAATATTACAAAGATCAGAGTTTGGAAACTGGAGAGCAGGAGGATCTTACAGAGAGCAGATGTTGGAGACTGTGGTTCAGGAGGACTGTTGAAGTGAGCAGAGTTTGGAGACTGGGGTGCAGAAGGACTGTTGCAGAGAGCAGATGTTGGAGACTGGGATCCAGAAGGACTGTTAAAGAGAGAAGACCTTGGAGAGTGGGTTGGAGAAGGATCCTACAGAGAGCAGAGGTTGGAGAATGAGGTGCAGAAGGACTGTTACAGAGAGTAGAGGTTTAAGACTGAGGTGCAGAAAGACTGTTACAGAGATCAGAGTTTGGAGACTGGGGTGCTGAATGACTGCTACAGAGAGCAGAGGTTGGAGACTGTGTTGCAATAGGACTGTTGCAGAGAGAAGAGTTTTGAGACTGGGGTTCAGATGGATTTTACAGAGAGCAGAATTTGGAGACTGAGGTGCAGAAGGACTGTTGCAGAGATCAGAGGTTGGAGACAGGGGTTAAGAAAGATCATTGGAGAGAGCAGATTTTGAAGACTGGGGTGCTGAAGACCTGCTACAGAGAGCAGAGATTTGGGACTGAGGTGCAGAAAGACTTTTACAGAAAGCAGAGGTTGGAAATTGGGGTGCAGAAGGACCGTTAGAGAGACCAGAGTTTGGAGACTGTGGTATAGAAAAACTGTTACAGAGAGCAGAAATTTAAGACTGGGGTGCAAAAGGACTGTTACAGAGAGCAGAGTTTGGAGACTGGAATGCAGAAGGATTATTGCAGAGCACAGAATTTTTAGACTGAGGTGCAGAACGACTGTTGCAGAGAGCAGTTTTTGGAGACTTGGGTGCAAAAGGCCTGTTTGAGAGAGCAGACGTTGGAGACTGGGGTGAAGAAGGATCGTTTTAGAGAGCAGAGGTTTGAGACTGGGGTGCGAAAGGACTGTTACAGAGAACAGAGGTTGAAGACTGGGGTGCAGAAGGCCTGTTACAGAAGAGTTTGGAGAAAGGGTGCAGGAGGACTGTTACAGAGGGACGAGTTTGGAGACTGGGTTGCAGAAAGATCTTACACAGAGCAGAGGTTGGAGACTGAGGTGCAGAACGACTGTTACAGAGAGTAGAGGTTGGAGACTGAGGTACAGACGAATTG